>NC_140592.1:626758302-626883302 GCF_964204655.1 Triturus cristatus | reverse complement strand
AAAAACGATGACCCGTAACCTGTCGAACTTTTTCCACAAGGTCAGAAATGATCATTTTTTTTATGTTACATTTTTTGACTGTAGATTAATATTGAATGTGAATTAGAACTCTTGGAACTAAAATAGGTGTGTTTAGAGTCATTTTAATGCCTGAAATTGGTCGAAATAGAAGCTTCTGAGTAGGAGAAAAAGTCTGTAAAAATGGCAATTTTGGTCACATTGAGGCTATAAAAAGTAGTTATTCAACATGAGGCACAACCCAAATGACATTTTGAATACATTTTTCTACAGTCCAAAAAATCAATTTTCTGATGAAAAACGATGACCCGTGACCTGTCAAACTTTCTGCAAATGGTCAGAAATGATAATTTTTTAACGTTTAATTTTTTTACTGTAAATGAATATTGAATGTGAATTAGAACTCTTGAAACTAAAATAAGTGTGTTTAAATTCATTTTAATGCCTGAAATTTGTCGAAATAGAAGCTTCTGAGTAGGAGAAAAAGTCTGTAAAAATGGCAATTTTGGTCACATTGAGGATATAAAAAGTAGTTATTCAACATGAGGCACAATCCAAATGACATTTTGAATAAATTTTTCTACAGTCCAAAAATTCAATTTTCTGATGAAAAACGATGACCCGTGACCTGTCGAACTTTCTCCAAATGGTCAGAAATTATAATTTTTTAATTTTACATTTTTTGACTGGAAATGAATATTGAATGTGAATTAGAAATTTTGAAGCTAAAATAAGTGTGTTTAATGTCATTTAAATGCCTGAAATTGGTCAAAATAGAAGCTTCTGAGAAGGAGAAAAAGTCTGTAAAAATGGCAATTTTGGTCACATTGAGGCTATAAAAAGTAGTTATTCAACATGAGGCACAATCCAAATGACATTTTGAATCAATTTTTCTATAGTCCAAAAAATCAATTTTCTGATGAAAAACGATGACCCGTGACCTGTCGAAATTTCTCCAAATGGTCAGAAATGATCATTTTTTAATGTTTAATTTTTTGACTGTAAATGAATATTGAATGTGAATCAGAACTCTTGGAACTTAAAAAATTGTGTTTAGAGTCATTTTAATGCCTGAAATTGGTCGAAATTGAAGCTTTTAAGTAGGAGAAAAAGTCTGTAAAAATGGCAATTTTGGTCACTTTGAGGCTATAAAAATAGTTATTCAACATGAGACACAATCCAAATGACATTTTGAATCAATTTTTCTACAGTCCAAAAAATCAATTTTCTGATGAAAAATGATGACCCGTGACCTGTCGAACTTTCTCCAAAAGGTCAGAAATGATAATTTTTTATTGTTTAATTTTTTTGACTGTAAATGAATATTGAATGTGAATTAGAACTCTTGGAACTAAAATAAGTGTGTTTAGAGTCATTTTAAACCCTGAAATTGGTCGAAATAGAAGCTTCTGAGTAGGAGAAAAAGTCTGTAAAAATGGCAATTTTGGTCACTTTGAGGTTATAAAAAGTAGTTATTCAACATGAGACACAATCCAAATTACATTTTGAATCAATTTTTCTACAGGCCAAAAAATCAATTTTCTGATGAAAAACGATGACCCATGACCTGTCGAACTTTATCCAAATGGTCAGAAAGGATAATTTTTTAATGTTATATTTTTTGACTGTAAATGAATATTGAATGTGAATTAGAACTCTTGAAACTAAAATACGTGTGTTTAAAGTCATTTTAATGCCTGAAATTGGTCGAAATAGAAGCTTCTGAGTAGGAGAAAAAGTCTGTAAAAATGGCAATTTTGGTCACTTTGAGGCTATAAAATGTAGTTATTCAACATGAGACACAATCCAAATGACATTTTGAATCAATTTTTCTACAGTCCAAAAAATCAATTTTCTGATGAAAAACGATGACCCGTGACCTGTCGAACTTTCTCCAAATGGTCAGAAATGATAATTTTTTAATGTTTAATTTTTTGACTGTAAATTAATATTGAATGTGAATTAGAACTCTTGGAACTAAAATAAGTGTGTTTAGTATCATTTTAATGCCTGAAATTGGTCGAAATAAGCTTCTGAGTAGGAGAAAAAGTCTGTAAAATCGCAATTTTGGTCACTTTGAGACTATAAAAAGTAGTTATTCAACATGAGGCACAAACCAAATGACATTTAGAATAAATTTTTCTACAGGCCAAAAAATCAATTTTCTGATGAAAAACGATGACCCGTGACCTGTCGAACTTTCTCCAAATGGTCAGAAATGATAATTTTTTAATGTTTAATTTTTTGACTGTAAATGAATATTGAATGTGAATTAGAACTCTTGGAACTAAAATAAGTGTGTTTAGAGTCATTTTAATGCCTGAAATTGGTCGAAATGGAAGCTTCTGAGTAGGAGAAAAAGTCTGTAAAAATGGCAATTTTGGTCACATTGAGGCTATAAAAAGTAGTTATTCAACATGAGGCACAACCCAAATGACATTTTGAATACATTTTTCTACAGTCCAAAAAATCAATTTTCTGATGAAAAACGATGACCCGTGACCTGTCAAACTTTCTCCAAATGGTCAGAAATGATAATTTTTTAACGTTTAATTTTTTGACTGTAAATGAATATTGAATGTGAATTAGAACTCTTGCAACTAAAATAAGTGTGTTTAAATTCATTTTAATGCCTGAAATTTGTCGAAATAGAAGCTTCTGAGTAGGAGAAAAAGTCTGTAAAAATGGCAATTTTGGTCACATTGAGGCTATAAAAAGTAGTTATTCAACATGAGGCACCATCCAAATGACATTTTGAATCAATTTTTCTACAGTCCAAAAAATCAGTTTTCTGATGAAAAATGATGACCCGTGACCTGTCGAACTTTCTCCAAATGGTCAGAAATGATCAATTTTTATGTTAAATTTTTGGACTGTAAATGAATATTAAATGTGAATTAGAACTCTTGGAACTAAAATAGGTGTGTTTAGAGTCATTTTATTGCCTGAAATTGGTCTAAATAGAAGCTTCTGAGTAGGAGAAAAAGTCTGTAAAAATGGCAATTTTGGTCACTTTGAGGATATAAAAAGTAGTTATTCAACATGAGGCACAACCCAAATGACATTTTGAATACATTTTTCTACAGTCCAAAAAATCAATTTTCTGATGAAAAATGATGACCCGTGACCTGTCAAACTTTCTCCAAAAGGTCAGAAATGATCATTTTTTATTGTTTAATTTTTTTGACTGTAAATGAATATTGAATGTGAATTAGAACTCTTGGAACTAAAATAAGTGTGTTTAGAGTCATTTTAAACCCTGAAATTGGTCGAAATAGAAGCTTCTGAGTAGGAGAAAAAGTCTGTAAAAATGGCAATTTTGGTCACTTTGAGGCTAAAAAAATAGTTATTCAACTTGAGGCACAATCCAAATGACATTTTGAATCAATTTTTCTATAGTCCAAAAAATCAATTTTCTGATGAAAAACGATGACCCGTGACCTGTCGAAATTTCTCCAAATGGTCAGAAATGATCATTTTTTAATGTTTAATTTTTTGACTGTAAATGAATATTGAATGTGAATCAGAACTCTTGGAACTTAAAAAATTGTGTTTAGAGTCATTTTAATGCCTGAAATTGGTCGAAATTGAAGCTTTTAAGTAGGAGAAAAAGTCTGTAAAAATGGCAATTTTGGTCACTTTGAGGCTATAAAAATAGTTATTCAACATGAGACACAATCCAAATGACATTTTGAATCAATTTTTCTACAGTCCAAAAAATCAATTTTCTGATGAAAAATGATGACCCGTGACCTGTCGAACTTTCTCCAAAAGGTCAGAAATGATAATTTGTTATTGTTTAATTTTTTTGACTGTAAATGAATATTGAATGTGAATTAGAACTCTTGGAACTAAAATAAGTGTGTTTAGAGTCATTTTAAACCCTGAAATTGATCGAAATAGAAGCTTCTGAGTAGGAGAAAAAGTCTGTAAAAATGGCAATTTTGGTCACTTTGAGGCTAAAAAAATAGGTATTCAACATGAGGCACAATCCAAATGACATTTTGAATCAATTTTTCTACAGTCCAAAACATCAATTTTCTGATGAAAAACGATGGCCCGTGACCTGTCGAACTTTCTCCAAATGGTCAGAAATTATAATTTTTTAATTTTACATTTTTTGACTGTAAATGAATATTGAATGTGAATTAGAAATTTTGAAGCTTAAGTGTGTTTAATGTCATTTTAATGCCTGAAATTGGTCAAAATAGAAGCTTCTGAGAAGGAGAAAAAGTCTGTAAAAATGGCAATTTTGGTCACATTGAGGCTATAAAAAGTAGTTATTCAACATGAGGCACAATACAAATGACATTTTGAATCAATTTTTCTATAGTCCAAAAAATCAATTTTCTGATGAAAAACGATGACCCGTGACCTGTCGAAATTTCTCCAAATGGTCAGAAATGATCATTTTTTAATGTTAAATTTTTTGACTGTAAATGAATATTGAATGTGAATTAGAACTCTTGGAACTTAAAAAATTGTGTTTAGAGTCATTTTAATGCCTGGAATTGGTCGAAATTGAATCTTCTAAGTAGGAGAAAAAGTCTGTAAAAATGGCAATTTTGGTCACTTTGAGGCTATAAAATGTAGTTATTCAACATGAGACACAATCCAAATGACATTTTGAATCAAGTTTTCTACAGTCCAAAAAATTAATTTTCTGAAGAAAAACGATGACCCGTGACCTGTCGAACTTTCTCCAAATGGTCAGAAATGATAATTTTTTAATGTTTAATTTTTTGACTGTAAATTAATATTGAATGTGAATTAGAACTCTTGGAACTAAAATACGTGTGTTTAGTATCATTTTAATGCCTGAAATTGGTCGAAATAAGCTTCTGAGTAGGAGAAAAAGTCTGTAAAATCGCAATTTTGGTCACTTTGAGACTATAAAAAGTAGTTATTCAACATGAGGCACAAACCAAATGACATTTTGAATACATTTTTCTACAGGCCAAAAAATCAATTTTCTGATGAAAAACGATGACCCGTGACCTGTCGAACTTTCTCCAAATGGTCAGAAATGATAATTTTTTAATGTTTAATTTTTTAACTGTAAATGAATATTGAATGTGAATTAGAACTCTTGGAACTAAAATAAGTTTGTTTAGTATCATTTTAATGCCTGAAATTGGTCGAAATAAGCTTCTGAGTAGGAGAAAAAGTCTGTAAAATCGCAATTTTGATCACTTTGAGACTATAAAAAGTAGTTACTCAACATGAGGCACAAACCAAATGACATTTTGAATAAATTTTTCTACAGGCCAAAAATCAATTTTCTGATGAAAAACGATGACCCGTGACCTGTCGAACTTTCTCCAAATGGTCAGAAATGATAATTTTTTAATGTTTAATTTTTTGACTGTAAATGAATATTGAATGTGAATTAGAACTCTTGGAACTAAAATAAGTGTGTTTAGAGTCATTTTAATGCCTGAAATTGGTCAAAATAGAAGCTTCTGAGTAGGAGAAAAAGTCTGTAAAAATGGCAATTTTGGTCACTTTGAGGCTAAATAAATAGGTATTCAACATGAGGCACAATCCAAATGACATTTTGAATCAATTTTTCTACAGTCCAAAACATCAATTTTCTGATGAAAAACGATGGCCCGTGACCTGTCGAACTTTCTCCAAATGGTCAGAAATTATAATTTTTTAATATTACATTTTTTGACTGTAAATGAATATTGAATGTGAATTAGAAATTTTGAAGCTTAAGTGTGTTTAATGTCATTTTAATGCCTGAAATTGGTCAAAATAGAAGCTTCTGAGAAGGAGAAAAAGTCTGTAAAAATGGCAATTTTGGTCACATTGAGGCTATAAAAAGTAGTTATTCAACATGAGGCACAATCCAAATGACATTTTGAATCAATTTTTCTATAGTCCAAAAAATCAATTTTCTGATGAAAAACGATGACCCGTGACCTGTCGAAATTTCTCCAAATGGTCAGAAATGATCATTTTTTAATGTTTAATTTTTTGACTGTAAATGAATATTGAATGTGAATTAGAACTCTTGGAACTTAAAAAATTGTGTTTAGAGTCATTTTAATGCCTGGAATTGGTCGAAATTGAAGCTTCTAAGTAGGAGAAAAAGTCTGTAAAAATGGCAATTTTTTTCACTTTGAGGTTATAAAAAGTAGTTATTCAACATGAGACACAATCCAAATTACATTTTGAATCAATTTTTCTACAGGCCAAAAAATCAATTTTCTGATGAAAAACGATGACCCATGACCTGTCGAACTTTATCCAAATGGTCAGAAATGATAATTTTTTAATGTTATATTTTTTGACTGTAAATGAATATTGAATGTGAATTAGAACTCTTGAAACTAAAATACGTGTGTTTAAAGTCATTTTAATGCCTGAAATTGGTCGAAATAGAAGCTTCTGAGTAGGAGAAAAAGTCTGTAAAAATGGCAATTTTGGTCACTTTGAGGCTATAAAATGTAGTTATTCAACATGAGACACAATCCAAATGACATTTTGAATCAACTTTTCTACAGTCCAAAAAATCAATTTTCTGATGAAAAACGATGACCCGTGACATGTCGAACTTTCTCCAAATGGTCAGAAATGATAATTTTCTAATGTTTAATTTTTTGACTGTAAATTAATATTGAATGTGAATTAGAACTCTTGGAACTTAAATAAGTGTGTTTAGAGTCATTTTAATGCCTGAAATTGGTCAAAAAAGAAGCTTCTGAGTAGGAGAAAAAGTCTGTAAAAATTGCAATTTTGGTCACATTGAGGATATAAAAAGTAGTTATTCAACATGAGGCACAATCCAAATGACATTTTGAATACATTTTTCTACAGTCCAAAAATTCAATTTTCTGATGAAAAACGATGACCCGTGACCAGTCGAACTTTTTCCACAAGGTCAGAAATGATCATTTTTTTTATGTTACATTTTTTGACTGTAGATTAATATTGAATGTGAATTAGAACTCTTGGAACTAAAATAGGTGTGTTTAGAGTCATTTTAATGCCTGAAATTGGTCGAAATAGAAGCTTCTGAGTAGGAGAAAAAGTCTGTAAAAATGGCAATTTTGGTCACATTGAGGCTATAAAAAGTAGTTATTCAACATGAGGCACAACCCAAATGACATTTTGAATACATTTTTCTACAGTCCAAAAAGTCAATTTTCTGATGAAAAACGATGACCCGTGACCTGTCAAACTTTCTGCAAATGGTCAGAAATTATAATTTTTTAACGTTTAATTTTTTGACTGTAAATGAATATTGAATGTGAATTAGAACTCTTGAAACTAAAATAAGTGTGTTTAAATTCATTTTAATGCCTGAAATTTGTCGAAATAGAAGCTTCTGAGTAGGAGAAAAAGTCTGTACAAATGGCAATTTTGGTCACATTGAGGCTATAAAAAGTAGTTATTCAACATGAGGCACCATCCAAATGATATTTTGAATCAATTTTTCTACAGTCCAAAAAATCAGTTTTCTGATGAAAAATGATGACCCGTGACCTGTCGAACTTTCTCCAAATGGTCAGAAATGATACATTTTTATGTTAAATTTTTGGACTGTAAATCAATATTGAATGTGAATTAGAACTCTTGGAACTAAAATAGGTGTGTTTAGAGTCATTTTATTGCCTGAAATTGGTCTAAATAGAAGCTTCTGAGTAGGAGAAAAAGTCTGTAAAAATGGCAATTTTGGTCACTTTGAGGATATAAAAAGTAGTTATTCAACATGAGGCACAACCCAAATGACATTTTGAATACATTTTTCTACAGTCCAAAAAATCAATTTTCTGATGAAAAATGATGACCCGTGAGCTGTCGAACTTTCTCCAAAAGGTCAGAAATGATCATTTTTTATTGTTTAATTTTTTTGACTGTAAATGAATATTGAATGTGAATTAGAACTCTTGGAACTAAAATAAGTGTGTTTAGAGTCATTTTAAACCCTGAAATTTGTCGAAATAGAAGCTTCTGAGAAGGAGAAAAAGTCTGTAAAAATGGCAATTTTGGTCACTTTGAGGCTAAAAAAATAGTTATTCAACATGAGGCACAATCCAAATGACATTTTGAATCAATTTTTCTATAGTCCAAAAAATCAATTTTCTGATGAAAAACGATGACCCGTGACCTGTCGAAATTTCTCCAAATGGTCAGAAATGATCATTTTTTAATGTTTAATTTTTTGACTGTAAATGAATATTGAATGTGAATCAGAACTCTTGGAACTTAAAAAATTGTGTTTAGAGTCATTTTAATGCCTGAAATTGGTCGAAATTGAAGCTTTTAAGTAGGAGAAAAAGTCTGTAAAAATGGCAATTTTGGTCACTTTGAGGTAATAAAAAGTAGTTATTCAACATGAGACACAATCCAAATGACATTTTGAATCAATTTTTCTACAGGCCAAAAAATCAATTTTCTGATGAAAAACGATGACCCGTGACCTGTCGAACTTTCTCCAAATGGTCAGAAATGATAATTTTTTAATGTTTAATTTTTTGACTGTAAATGAATATTGAATGTGAATTAGAACTCTTGGAACTAAAATAAGTGTGTTTAGAGTCATTTTAATGCCTGAAATTGGTCAAAATAGAAGCTTCTGAGTAGGAGAAAAAGTCTGTAAAAATTGCAATTTTGGTCACATTGAGGATATAAAAAGTAGTTATTCAACATGAGGCACAATCCAAATGACATTTTGAATACATTTTTCTACAGTCCAAAAAATCAATTTTCTGATGAAAAACGATGACCCGTGACCTGTCGAACTTTTTCCAAATGGTCAGAAATGATCATTTTTTTTATGTTAAATTTTTTGACTGTAGATTAATATTGAATGTGAATTAGAACTCTTGGAACTAAAATAAGTGTGTTTAGAGTCATTTTAATGCCTAAAATTGGTTGAAATAGAAGCTTCTAAGTAGGAGAAAAAGTCTGTAAAAATGGCAATTTTGGTCACTTTGAGGCTATAAAAATAGTTATTCAACATGAGACACATTCCAAATGACATTTTGAATCAATTTTTCTACAGTCCAAAAAATCAATTTTCTGATGAAAAATGATGACCCGTGACCTGTCGAACTTTCTCCAAAAGGTCAGAAATGATAATTTTTTATTGTTTAATTTTTTTGACTGTAAATGAATATTGAATGTGAATTAGAACTCTTGGAACTAAAATAAGTGTGTTTAGAGTCATTTTAAACCCTGAAATTGGTCGAAATAGAAGCTTCTGAGTAGGAGAAAAAGTCTGTAAAAATGGCAATTTTGGTCACTTTGAGGCTAAAAAAATAGGTATTCAACATGAGGCACAATCCAAATGACATTTTGAATCAATTTTTCTACAGTCCAAAACATCAATTTTCTGATGAAAAACGATGACCCGTGACCTGTCGAACTTTCTCCAAATGGTCAGAAATTATAATTTTTTAATTTTACATTTTTTGACTGTAAATGAATATTGAATGTGAATTAGAAATTTTGAAGCTAAAATAAGTGTGTTTAATGTCATTTTAATGCCTGAAATTGGTCGAAATAGAAGCTTCTGAGAAGGAGAAAAAGTCTGTAAAAATGGCAATTTTGGTCACATTGAGGCTATAAAAAGTAGTTATTCAACATGAGGCACAATCCAAATGACATTTTGAATCAATTTTTCTATAGTCCAAAAAATCAATTTTCTGATGAAAAACGATGACCCGTGACCTGTCGAAATTTCTCCAAATGGTCAGAAATGATCATTTTTTAATGTTTAATTTTTTGACTGTAAATGAATATTGAATGTGAATTAGAACTCTTGGAACTAAAATAAGTGTGTTTAGTATCATTTTAATGCCTGAAATTGGTCGAAATAAGCTTCTGAGTAGGAGAAAAAGTCTGTAAAATCGCAATTTTGGTCACTTTGAGACTATAAAAAGTAGTTACTCAACATGAGGCACAAACCAAATGACATTTTGAATACATTTTTCTACAGGCCAAAAATCAATTTTCTGATGAAAAACGATGACCCGTGACCTGTCGAACTTTCTCCAAATGGTCAGAAATTATCAATTTTTATGTTAAATTTTTGGACTGTAAATGAATATTGAATGTGAATTAGAACTCTTGGAACTAAAATAGGTGTGTTTAGAGTCATTTTATTGCCTGAAATTGGTCTAAATAGAAGCTTCTGAGTAGGAGAAAAAGTCTGTAAAAATGGCAATTTTGGTCACTTTGAGGATAAAAAAAGTAGTTATTCAACATGAGGCACAACCCAAATGACATTTTGAATACATTTTTCTACAGTCCAAAAAATCAATTTTCTGATGAAAAATGATGACCCGTGACCTGTCGAACTTTTTCCACAAGGTCAGAAATGATCATTTTTTTTATGTTACATTTTTTGACTGTAGATTAATATTGAATGTGAATTAGAACTCTTGGAACTAAAATAGGTGTGTTTAGAGTCATTTTAATGCCTGAAATTGGTCGAAATAGAAGCTTCTGAGAAGGAGAAAAAGTCTGTAAAAATGGCAATTTTGGTCACATTGAGGCTATAAAAAGTAGTTATTCAACATGAGGCACAACCCAAATGACATTTTGAATACATTTTTCTACAGTCCAAAAAATCAATTTTCTGATGAAAAACGATAACCCGTGACCTGTCAAACTTTCTCCAAATGGTCAGAAATGATAATTTTTTAACGTTTAATTTTTTGACTGTAAATGAATATTGAATGTGAATTAGAACTCTTGAAACTAAAATAAGTGTGTTTAAATTCATTTTAATGCCTGAAATTTGTCGAAATAGAAGCTTCTGAGTAGGAGAAAAAGTCTGTACAAATGGCAATTTTGGTCACATTGAGGCTATAAAAAGTAGTTATTCAACATGAGGCACCATCCAAATGACATTTTGAATCAATTTTTCTACAGTCCAAAAAATCAGTTTTCTGATGAAAAATGATGACCCGTGAGCTGTCGAACTTTCTCCAAAAGGTCAGAAATGATCATTTTTTATTGTTTAATTTTTGGACTGTAAATGAATATTGAATGTGAATTAGAACTCTTGGAACTAAAATAGGTGTGTTTAGAGTCATTTTAAACCCTGAGATTGGTCGAAATAGAAGCTTCTGAGAAGGAGAAAAAGTCTGTAAAAATGGCAATTTTGGTCACTTTGAGGCTAAAAAAATAGTTATTCAACATGAGGCACAATCCAAATGACATTTTGAATCAATTTTTCTATAGTCCAAAAAATCAATTTTCTGATGAAAAACGATGACCCGTGACCTGTCGAAATTTCTCCAAATGGTCAGAAATGATCATTTTTTAATGTTTAATTTTTTGACTGTAAATGAATATTGAATGTGAATCAGAACTCTTGGAACTTAAAAAATTGTGTTTAGAGTCATTTTAATGCCTGAAATTGGTCAAAATAGAAGCTTCTGAGAAGGAGAAAAAGTCTGTAAAAATGGCAATTTTGGTCACATTGAGGCTATAAAAAGTAGTTATTCAACATGAGGCACAATACAAATGACATTTTGAATCAATTTTTCTACAGTCCAAAAAATCAATTTTCTGATGAAAAACGATGACCCGTAACCTGTCGAAATTTCTCCAAATGGTCAGAAATGATCATTTTTTAATGTTTAATTTTTTGACTGTAAATGAATATTGAATGTGAATTAGAACTCTTGGAACTTAAAAAATTGTCTTTAGAGTCATTTTAATGCCTGGAATTGGTCGAAATTGAAGCTTCTAAGTAGGAGAAAAAGTCTGTAAAAATGGCAATTTTGGTCACTTTGAGGTTATAAAAAGTAGTTATTCAACATGAGACACAATCCAAATTACATTTTGAATCAATTTTTCCACAGGCCAAAAAATCAATTTTCTGATGAAAAACGATGACCTACTGTCGAACTTTATCCAAATGGTCAGAAATGATAATTTTTTAATGTTATATTTTTTGACTGTAAATGAATATTGAATGTGAATTAGAACTCTTGAAACTAAAATACGTGTGTTTAAAGTCATTTTAATGCCTGAAATTGGTCGAAATAGAAGCTTCTGAGTAGGAGAAAAAGTCTGTAAAAATGGCAATTTTGGTCACTTTGAGGCTATAAAATGTAGTTATTCAACATGAGACACAATCCAAATGACATTTTGAATCAATTTTTCTACAGTCCAAAAAATCAATTTTCTGATGAAAAACGATGACCCGTGACCTGTCGAACTTTCTCCAAATGGTCAGAAATGATAATTTTTTAATGTTTAATTTTTTGACTGTAAATTAATATTGAATGTGAATTAGAACTCTTGGAACTAAAATAAGTGTGTTTAGTATCATTTTAATGCCTGAAATTGGTCGAAATAAGCTTCTGAGTAGGAGAAAAAGTCTGTAAAATCGCAATTTTGGTCACTTTGAGACTATAAAAAGTAGTTATTCAACATGAGGCACAAACCAAATGACATTTTGAATAAATTTTTCTGCAGGCCAAAAAATCAATTTTCTGATGAAAAACTATGACCCGTGACCTGTCGAACTTTCTCCAAATGGTCAGAAATGATATTTTTTTAATGTTTAATTTTTTGACTGTAAATGAATATTGAATGTGAATTAGAACTCTTGGAACTAAAATAAGTGTGTTTAGAGTCATTTTAATGCCTGAAATTGGTCAAAATAAAAGCTTCTGAGTAGGAGAAAAAGTCTGTAAAAATTGCAATTTTGGTCACATTGAGGATATAAAAAGTAGTTATTCAACATGAGGCACAATCCAAATGACATTTTGAATAAATTTTTCTACAGTCCAAAAAATCAATTTTCTGATGAAAAACGATGACCCGTGACCTGTCGAACTTTTTCCAAATGGTCAGAAATGATCATTTTTTTTATGTTACATTTTTTGACTGTAGATTAATATTGAATGTGAATTAGAACTCTTGGAACTAAAATAGGTGTGTTTAGAGTCATTTTAATGCCTGAAATTGGTCGAAATAAGCTTCTGAGTAGGAGAAAAAGTCTGTAAAATCGCAATTTTGGTCACTTTGAGACTATAAAAAGTAGTTATTCAACATGAGGCACAAACCAAATGACATTTTGAATAAATTTTTCTGCAGGCCAAAAAATCAATTTTCTGATGAAAAACGATGACCCGTGACCTGTCGAACTTTCTCCAAATGGTCATAAATGATAATTTTTTAATGTTTAATTTTTTGACTGTAAATGAATATTGAATGTGAATTAGAACTCTTGGAACTAAAATAAGTGTGTTTAGAGTCATTTTAATGCCTGAAATTGGTCAAAATAGAAGCTTCTGAGTAGGAGAAAAAGTCTGTAAAAATTGCAATTTTGGTCACATTGAGGATATAAAAAGTAGTTATTCAACATGAGGCACAATCCAAATGACATTTTGAATAAATTTTTCTACAGTCCAAAAATTCAATTTTCTGATGAAAAACGATGACCCGTGACCTGTCGAACTTTCTCCAAAAGGTCAGAAATGATAATTTTTTATTGTTTAATTTTTTTGACTGTAAATGAATATTGAATGTGAATTAGAACTCTTGGAACTAAAATAAGTGTGTTTAGAGTCATTTTAAACCCTGAAATTGGTCGAAATAGAAGCTTCTGAGTAGAAGAAAAAGTCTGTAAAAATGGCAATTTTGGTCACTTTGAGGCTAAAAAAATAGGTATTCAACATGAGGCACAATCCAAATGACATTTTGAATCAATTTTTCTACAGTCCAAAACATCAATTTTCTGATGAAAAACGATGGCCCGTGACCTGTCGAACTTTCTCCAAATGGTCAGAAATTATAATTTTTTAATTTTACATTTTTTGACTGTAAATGAATATTGAATGTGAATTAGAAATTTTGAAGCTAAAATAAGTGTGTTTAATGTCATTTTAATGCCTGAAATTGGTCGAAATAGAAGCTTCTGAGAAGGAGAAAAAGTCTGTAAGAATGGCAATTTTGGTCACATTGAGGCTATAAAAAGTAGTTATTCAACATGAGGCACAATCCAAATGACATTTTGAATCAATTTTTCTATAGTCCAAAAAATCAATTTTCTGATGAAAAACGATGACCCGTGACCTGTCGAAATTTCTCCAAATGGTCAGAAATGATCATTTTTTAATGTTTAATTTTTTGACTGTAAATGAATATTGAATGTGAATCAGAACTCTTAGAACTTAAAAAATTGTGTTTAGAGTCATTTTAATGCCTGAAATTGGTCGAAATAAGCTTCTGAGTAGGAGAAAAAGTCTGTAAAATCGCCATTTTGGTCACTTTGAGACTATAAAAAGTAGTTATTCAACATGAGGCACAAACCAAATGACATTTTGAATACATTTTTCTACAGGGCAAAAATCAATTTTCTGATGAAAAACGATGACCCGTGACCTGTCGAACTTTATCCAAATGGTCAGAAATGATAATTTTTTAATGTTTAATTTTTTGACTGTAAATGAATATTGAATGTGAATTAGAACTCTTGGAACTAAAATAAGTGTGTTTAGTATCATTTTAATGCCTGAAATTGGTCGAAATAAGCTTCTGAGTAGGAGAAAAAGTCTGTAAAATCGCAATTTTGGTCACTTTGAGACTATAAAAAGTAGTTACTCAACATGAGGCACAAACCAAATGACATTTTGAATAAATTTTTCTACAGGCCAAAAATCAATTTTCTGATGAAAAACAATGACCCGTGACCTGTCGAACTTTCTCCAAATGGTCAGAAATGATAATTTTTTAATGTTTAATTTTTTGACTGTAAATGAATATTGAATGTGAATTAGAACTCTTGGAACTAAAATAAGTGTGTTTAGAGTCATTTTAATGCCTGAAATTGGTCAAAATAGAAGCTTCTGAGTAGGAGAAAAAGTCTGTAAAAATGGCAATTTTGGTCACTTTGAGGCTAAAAAAATAGGTATTCAACATGAGGCACAATCCAAATGACATTTTGAATCAATTTTTCTACAGTCCAAAACATCAATTTTCTGATGAAAAACGATGGCCCGTGACCTGTCGAACTTTCTCCAAATGGTCAGAAATTATAATTTTTTAATTTTACATTTTTTGACTGTAAATGAATATTGAATGTGAATTAGAAATTTTGAAGCTTAAGTGTGTTTAATGTCATTTTAATGCCTGAAATTGGTCAAAATAGAAGCTTCTGAGAAGGAGAAAAAGTCTGTAAAAATGGCAATTTTGGTCACATTGAGGCTATAAAAAGTAGTTATTCAACATGAGGCACAATACAAATGACATTTTGAATCAATTTTTCTACAGTCCAAAAAATCAATTTTCTGATGAAAAACGATGACCCGTAACCTGTCGAAATTTCTCCAAATGGTCAGAAATGATCATTTTTTAATGTTTAATTTTTTGACTGTAAATGAATATTGAATGTGAATTAGAACTCTTGGAACTTAAAAAATTGTCTTTAGAGTCATTTTAATGCCTGGAATTGGTCGAAATTGAAGCTTCTAAGTAGGAGAAAAAGTCTGTAAAAATGGCAATTTTGGTCACTTTGAGGTTATAAAAAGTAGTTATTCAACATGAGACACAATCCAAATTACATTTTGAATCAATTTTTCCACAGGCCAAAAAATCAATTTTCTGATGAAAAACGATGACCTACTGTCGAACTTTATCCAAATGGTCAGAAATGATAATTTTTTAATGTTATATTTTTTGACTGTAAATGAATATTGAATGTGAATTAGAACTCTTGAAACTAAAATACGTGTGTTTAAAGTCATTTTAATGCCTGAAATTGGTCGAAATAGAAGCTTCTGAGTAGGAGAAAAAGTCTGTAAAAATGGCAATTTTGGTCACTTTGAGGCTATAAAATGTAGTTATTCAACATGAGACACAATCCAAATGACATTTTGAATCAATTTTTCTACAGTCCAAAAAATCAATTTTCTGATGAAAAACGATGACCCGTGACCTGTCGAACTTTCTCCAAATGGTCAGAAATGATAATTTTTTAATGTTTAATTTTTTGACTGTAAATTAATATTGAATGTGAATTAGAACTCTTGGAACTAAAATAAGTGTGTTTAGTATCATTTTAATGCCTGAAATTGGTCGAAATAAGCTTCTGAGTAGGAGAAAAAGTCTGTAAAATCGCAATTTTGGTCACTTTGAGACTATAAAAAGTAGTTATTCAACATGAGGCACAAACCAAATGACATTTTGAATAAATTTTTCTGCAGGCCAAAAAATCAATTTTCTGATGAAAAACGATGACCCGTGACCTGTCGAACTTTCTCCAAATGGTCAGAAATTATATTTTTTTAATGTTTAATTTTTTTGACTGTAAATGAATATTGAATGTGAATTAGAACTCTTGGAACTAAAATAAGTGTGTTTAGAGTCATTTTAAACCCTGAAATTGGTCGAAATAGAAGCTTCTGAGTAGGAGAAAAAGTCTGTAAAAATGGCAATTTTGGTCACTTTGAGGCTAAAAAAATAGGTATTCAACATGAGGCACAATCCAAATGACATTTTGAATCAATTTTTCTACATTCCAAAACATCAATTTTCTGATGAAAAACGATGGCCCGTGACCTGTCGAACTTTTTCCAAATGGTCAGAAATGATCATTTTTTTATGTTACATTTTTTGACTGTAGATTAATATTGAATGTGAATTAGAACTCTTGGAACTAAAATAGGTGTGTTTAGAGTCATTTTAATGCCTGAAATTGGTCGAAATAGGCTTCTGAGTAGGAGAAAAAGTCTGTAAGAATGGCAATTTTGGTCAAATTGAGGCTATAAAAAGTAGTTATTCAACATGAGGCACAATCCAAATGACATTTTGAATCAATTTTTCTATAGTCCAAAAAATCAATTTTCTGATGAAAAACGATGACCCGTGACCTGTCGAAATTTCTCCAAATGGTCAGAAATGATCATTTTTTAATGTTTAATTTTTTGACTGTAAATGAATATTGAATGTGAATCAGAACTCTTAGAACTTAAAAAATTGTGTTTAGAGTCATTTTAATGCCTGAAATTGGTCGAAATAAGCTTCTGAGTAGGAGAAAAAGTCTGTAAAGACGCCATTTTGGTCACTTTGAGACTATAAAAAGTAGTTATTCAACATGAGGCACAAACCAAATGACATTTTGAATACATTTTTCTACAGGGCAAAAATCAATTTTCTGATGAAAAACGATGACCCGTGACCTGTCGAACTTTATCCAAATGGTCAGAAATGATAATTTTTTAATGTTTAATTTTTTGACTGTAAATGAATATTGAATGTGAATTAGAACTCTTGGAACTAAAATAAGTGTGTTTAGTATCATTTTAATGCCTGAAATTGGTCGAAATAAGCTTCTGAGTAGGAGAAAAAGTCTGTAAAATCGCAATTTTGGTCACTTTGAGACTATAAAAAGTAGTTACTCAACATGAGGCACAAACCAAATGACATTTTGAATAAATTTTTCTACAGGCCAAAAATCAATTTTCTGATGAAAAACGATGACCCGTGACCTGTCGAACTTTCTCCAAATGGTCAGAAATGATAATTTTTTAATGTTTAATTTTTTGACTGTAAATGAATATTGAATGTGAATTAGAACTCTTGGAACTAAAATAAGTGTGTTTAGAGTCATTTTAATGCCTGAAATTGGTCAAAATAGAAGCTTCTGAGTAGGAGAAAAAGTCTGTAAAAATGGCAATTTTGGTCACTTTGAGGCTAAAAAAATAGGTATTCAACATGAGGCACAATCCAAATGACATTTTGAATCAATTTTTCTACAGTCCAAAACATCAATTTTCTGATGAAAAACGATGGCCCGTGACCTGTCGAACTTTCTCCAAATGGTCAGAAATTATAATTTTTTAATTTTACATTTTTTGACTGTAAATGAATATTGAATGTGAATTAGAAATTTTGAAGCTTAAGTGTGTTTAATGTCATTTTAATGCCTGAAATTGGTCAAAATAGAAGCTTCTGAGAAGGAGAAAAAGTCTGTAAAAATGGCAATTTTGGTCACATTGAGGCTATAAAAAGTAGTTATTCAACATGAGGCACAATACAAATGACATTTTGAATCAATTTTTCTACAGTCCAAAAAATCAATTTTCTGATGAAAAACGATGACCCGTAACCTGTCGAAATTTCTCCAAATGGTCAGAAATGATCATTTTTTAATGTTTAATTTTTTGACTGTAAATGAATATTGAATGTGAATTAGAACTCTTGGAACTTAAAAAATTGTCTTTAGAGTCATTTTAATGCCTGGAATTGGTCGAAATTGAAGCTTCTAAGTAGGAGAAAAAGTCTGTAAAAATGGCAATTTTGGTCACTTTGAGGTTATAAAAAGTAGTTATTCAACATGAGACACAATCCAAATTACATTTTGAATCAATTTTTCCACAGGCCAAAAAATCAATTTTCTGATGAAAAACGATGACCTACTGTCGAACTTTATCCAAATGGTCAGAAATGATAATTTTTTAATGTTATATTTTTTGACTGTAAATGAATATTGAATGTGAATTAGAACTCTTGAAACTAAAATACGTGTGTTTAAAGTCATTTTAATGCCTGAAATTGGTCGAAATAGAAGCTTCTGAGTAGGAGAAAAAGTCTGTAAAAATGGCAATTTTGGTCACTTTGAGGCTATAAAATGTAGTTATTCAACATGAGACACAATCCAAATGACATTTTGAATCAATTTTTCTACAGTCCAAAAAATCAATTTTCTGATGAAAAACGATGACCCGTGACCTGTCGAACTTTCTCCAAATGGTCAGAAATGATAATTTTTTAATGTTTAATTTTTTGACTGTAAATTAATATTGAATGTGAATTAGAACTCTTGGAACTAAAATAAGTGTGTTTAGTATCATTTTAATGCCTGAAATTGGTTGAAATAAGCTTCTGAGTAGGAGAAAAAGTCTGTAAAATCGCAATTTTGGTCACTTTGAGACTATAAAAAGTAGTTATTCAACATGAGGCACAAACCAAATGACATTTTGAATAAATTTTTCTGCAGGCCAAAAAATCAATTTTCTGATGAAAAACGATGACCCGTGACCTGTCGAACTTTCTCCAAATGGTCAGAAATTATATTTTTTTAATGTTTAATTTTTTGACTGTAAATGAATATTGAATGTGAATTAGAACTCTTGGAACTAAAATAAGTGTGTTTAGAGTCATTTTAATGCCTTGAAATTGGTCAAAATAAAAGCTTCTGAGTAGGAGAAAAAGTCTGTAAAAATTGCAATTTTGGTCACATTGAGGATATAAAAAGTAGTTATTCAACATGAGGCACAATCCAAATGACATTTTGAATAAATTTTTCTACAGTCCAAAAAATCAATTTTCTGATGAAAAACGATGACCCGTGACCTGTCGAACTTTTTCCAAATGGTCAGAAATTATCATTTTTTTTATGTTACATTTTTTGACTGTAGATTAATATTGAATGTGAATTAGAACTCTTGGAACTAAAATAGGTGTGTTTAGAGTCATTTTAATGCCTGAAATTGGTCGAAATAGGCTTCTGAGTAGGAGAAAAAGTCTGTAAAATCGCAATTTTGGTCACTTTGAGACTATAAAAAGTAGTTATTCAACATGAGGCACAAACCAAATGACATTTTGAATAAATTTTTCTGCAGGCCAAAAAATCAATTTTCTGATGAAAAACGATGACCCGTGACCTGTCGAACTTTCTCCAAATGGTCAGAAATGATAATTTTTTAATGTTTAATTTTTTGACTGTAAATGAATATTGAATGTGAATTAGAACTCTTGGAACTAAAATAAGTGTGTTTAGAGTCATTTTAATGCCTGAAATTGGTCAAAATAGAAGCTTCTGAGTAGGAGAAAAAGTCTGTAAAAATTGCAATTTTGGTCACATTGAGGATATAAAAAGTAGTTATTCAACATGAGGCACAATCCAAATGACATTTTGAATAAATTTTTCTACAGTCCAAAAATTCAATTTTCTGATGAAAAACGATGACCCGTGACCTGTCGAACTTTCTCCAAAAGGTCAGAAATGATAATTTTTTATTGTTTAATTTTTTTGACTGTAAATGAATATTGAATGTGAATTAGAACTCTTGGAACTAAAATAAGTGTGTTTAGAGTCATTTTAAACCCTGAAATTGCTCGAAATAGAAGCTTCTGAGTAGGAGAAAAAGTCTGTAAAAATGGCAATTTTGGTCACTTTGAGGCTAAAAAAATAGGTATTCAACATGAGGCACAATCCAAATGACATTTTGAATCAATTTTTCTACATTCCAAAACATCAATTTTCTGATGAAAAACGATGGCCCGTGACCTGTCGAACTTTCTCCAAATGGTCAGAAATTATAATTTTTTAATTTTACATTTTTTGACTGTAAATGAATATTGAATATGAATTAGAAATTTTGAAGCTAAAATAAGTGTGTTTAATGTCATTTTAATGCCTGAAATTGGTCGAAATAGAAGCTTCTGAGAAGGAGAAAAAGTCTGTAAGAATGGCAATTTTGGTCAAATTGAGGCTATAAAAAGTAGTTATTCAACATGAGGCACAATCCAAATGACATTTTGAATCAATTTTTCTATAGTCCAAAAAATCAATTTTCTGATGAAAAACGATGACCCGTGACCTGTCGAAATTTCTCCAAATGGTCAGAAATGATCATTTTTTAATGTTTAATTTTTTGACTGTAAATGAATATTGAATGTGAATCAGAACTCTTAGAACTTAAAAAATTGTGTTTAGAGTCATTTTAATGCCTGAAATTGGTCGAAATAAGCTTCTGAGTAGGAGAAAAAGTCTGTAAAATCGCCATTTTGGTCACTTTGAGACTATAAAAAGTAGTTATTCAACATGAGGCACAAACCAAATGACATTTTGAATACATTTTTCTACAGGGCAAAAATCAATTTTCTGATGAAAAACGATGACCCGTGACCTGTCGAACTTTATCCAAATGGTCAGAAATGATAATTTTTTAATGTTTAATTTTTTGACTGTAAATGAATATTGAATGTGAATTAGAACTCTTGGAACTAAAATAAGTGTGTTTAGTATCATTTTAATGCCTGAAATTGGTCGAAATAAGCTTCTGAGTAGGAGAAAAAGTCTGTAAAATCGCAATTTTGGTCACTTTGAGACTATAAAAAGTAGTTACTCAACATGAGGCACAAACCAAATGACATTTTGAATAAATTTTTCTACAGGCCAAAAATCAATTTTCTGATGAAAAACGATGACCCGTGACCTGTCGAACTTTCTCCAAATGGTCAGAAATGATAATTTTTTAATGTTTAATTTTTTGACTGTAAATGAATATTGAATGTGAATTAGAACTCTTGGAACTAAAATAAGTGTGTTTAGAGTCATTTTAATGCCTGAAATTGGTCAAAATAGAAGCTTCTGAGTAGGAGAAAAAGTCTGTAAAAATGGCAATTTTGGTCACTTTGAGGCTAAAAAAATAGGTATTCAACATGAGGCACAATCCAAATGACATTTTGAATCAATTTTTCTACAGTCCAAAACATCAATTTTCTGATGAAAAACGATGGCCCGTGACCTGTCGAAGTTTCTCCAAATGGTCAGAAATTATAATTTTTTAATTTTAAATTTTTTGACTGTAAATGAATATTGAATGTGAATTAGAAATTTTCAAGCTTAAGTGTGTTTAATGTCATTTTAATGCCTGAAATTGGTCAAAATAGAAGCTTCTGAGAAGGAGAAAAAGTCTGTAAAAATGGCAATTTTGGTCACTTTGAGGTTATAAAAAGTAGTTATTCAACATGAGACACAATCCAAATTACATTTTGAATCAATTTTTCTACAGGCCAAAAAATCAATTTTCTGATGAAAAACGATGACCCATGACCTGTCAAACTTTATCCAAATGGTCAGAAATGATAATTTTTTAATGTTATATTTTTTGACTG
Source organism: Triturus cristatus (assembly GCF_964204655.1). Classification (NCBI taxonomy): domain Eukaryota; kingdom Metazoa; phylum Chordata; class Amphibia; order Caudata; family Salamandridae; genus Triturus; species Triturus cristatus. The sequence continues at coordinate 626,861,402 of NC_140592.1, read as the reverse complement.
TAAATGAATATTGAATGTGAATTAGAACTCTTGAAACTCAAATACTTGTGTTTAAAGTCATTTTAATGCCTGAAATTGGTCGAAATAGAAGCTTCTGAGTAGGAGAAAAAGTCTGTAAAAATGGCAATTTTGGTCACTTTGAGGCTATAAAATGTAGTTATTCAACATGAGACACAATCCAAATGACATTTTGAATCAATTTTTCTACAGTCCAAAAAATCAATTTTCTGATGAAAAACGATGACCCGTGACCTGTCGAACTTTCTCCAAATGGTCAGAAATGATGTTTTTTTAATGTTTAATTTTTTGACTGTAAATGAATATTGAATGTGAATTAGAACTCTTGGAACTAAAATAAGTGTGTTTAGAGTCATTTTAATGCCTGAAATTGGTCAAAATAGAAGCTTCTGAGTAGGAGAAAAAGTCTGTAAAAATTGCAATTTTGGTCACATTGAGGATATAAAAAGTAGTTATTCAACATGAGGCACAATCCAAATGACATTTTGAATAAATTTTTCTACAGTCCAAAAAATCAATTCTCTGATGAAAAACGATGACCCGTGACCTATCGAACTTTTTCCATATGGTCAGAACTGATCATTTTTTTATGTTACATTTTTTGACTGTAGATTAATATTGAATGTGAATTAGAACTCTTGGAACTAAAATAGGTGTGTTTAGAGTCATTTTAATGCCTGAAATTGGTCGAAATAGAAGCTTCTGAGTAGGAGAAAAAGTCTGTAAAAACTGGCAATTTTGGTCACATTGAGGCTATAAAAAGTAGTTATTCAACATGAGGCACAATCCAAATGACATTTTGAATCAATTTTTCTACAGTCCAAAACATAAATTTTCTGATGAAAAACGATGACCCGTGACCTGTCGAACTTTCTCCAAATGGTCAGAAATGATAATTTTTTAATGTTTAATTTTTTGACTGTAAATGAATATTGAATGTGAATTAGAACTCTTGGAACTAAAATAAGTGTGTTTAGAGTCATTTTAATGCCTAAAATTGGTTGAAATGGAAGCTTCTAAGTAGGAGAAAAAGTCTGAAAAAATGGCAATTTTGGTCACTTTGAGGCTATAAAAATAGTTATTCAACATGAGGCACAAACCAAATGACATTTTGAATACATTTTTCTACAGTCCAAAAATTCAATTTTCTGATGAAAAACGATGACCCGTGACCTGTCGAACTTTCTCCAAATGGTCAGAAATGATAATTTTTTAATGTTTAATTTTTTGACTGTAAATGAATATTGAATGTGAATTAGAACTCTCGGAACTAAAATAAGTGTGTTTAGAGTCATTTTAATGCCTGAAATTGGTCAAAATAGAAGCTTCTGAGTAGGAGAAAAAGTCTGTAAAAATGGCAATTTTGGTCACTTTGAGGCTAAAAAAATAGGTATTCAACATGAGGCACAATCCAAATGACATTTTGAATCAATTTTTCTACAGTCCAAAACATCAATTTTCTGATGAAAAACGATGGCCCGTGACCTGTCGAACTTTCTCCAAATGGTCAGAAATTATAATTTTTTATTTTTACATTTTTTGACTGTAAATGAATATTGAATGTGAATTAGAAATTTTGAAGCTTAAGTGTGTTTAATGTCATTTTAATGCCTGAAATTGGTCAAAATAGAAGCTTCTGAGAAGGAGAAAAAGTCTGTAAAAATGGCAATTTTGGTCACATTGAGGCTATAAAAAGTAGTTATTCAACATGAGGCACAATCCAAATGACATTTTGAATAAATTTTTCTATAGTCCAAAAAATCAATTTTCTGATGAAAAACGATGACCCGTGACCTGTCGAAATTTCTCCAAATGGTCAGAAATGATCATTTTTTAATGTTTAATTTTTTGACTGTAAATGAATATTGAATGTGAATTAGAACTCTTGGAACTTAAAAAATTGTGTTTAGAGTCATTTTAATGCCTGGAATTGGTTGAAATTGAAGCTTTTAAGTAGGAGAAAAAGTCTGTAAAAATTGCAATTTTGGTCACATTGAGGATATAAAAAGTAGTTATTCAACATGAGGCAAAATCCAAATGACATTTTGAATAAATTTTTCTACAGTACAAAAAATCAATTTTCTGATGAAAAACGATGACCCGTCACCTGTCGAACTTTTTCCATATGGTCAGAAATGATCATTTTTTTTATGTTACATTTTTTGACTGTAAATGAATATTGAATGTGAATTAGAACTCTTGGAACTAAAATAAGTGTGTTTAGAGTCATTTTAATGCCTGAAATTGGTCAAAATAGAAGCTTCTGAGTAGGAGAAAAAGTCTGTAAAAATGGCAATTTTGGTCACTTTGAGGCTAAAAAAATAGGTATTCAACATGAGGCACAATCCAAATGACATTTTGAATCAATTTTTCTACAGTCCAAAACATCAATTTTCTGATGAAAAACGATGGCCCGTGACCTGTCGAACTTTCTCCAAATGGTCAGAAATTATAATTTTTTAATTTTACATTTTTTGACTGTAAATGAATATTGAATGTGAATTAGAAATTTTGAAGCTTAAGTGTGTTTAATGTCATTTTAATGCCTGAAATTGGTCAAAATAGAAGCTTCTGAGAAGGAGAAAAAGTCTGTAAAAATGGCAATTTTGGTCACATTGAGGCTATAAAAAGTAGTTATTCAACATGAGGCACAATACAAATGACATTTTGAATCAATTTTTCTACAGTCCAAAAAATCAATTTTCTGATGAAAAACGATGACCCGTAACCTGTCGAAATTTCTCCAAATGGTCAGAAATGATCATTTTTTAATGTTTAATTTTTTGACTGTAAATGAATATTGAATGTGAATTAGAACTCTTGGAACTTAAAAAATTGTCTTTAGAGTCATTTTAATGCCTGGAATTGGTCGAAATTGAAGCTTCTAAGTAGGAGAAAAAGTCTGTAAAAATGGCAATTTTGGTCACTTTGAGGTTATAAAAAGTAGTTATTCAACATGAGACACAATCCAAATTACATTTTGAATCAATTTTTCCACAGGCCAAAAAATCAATTTTCTGATGAAAAACGATGACCTACTGTCGAACTTTATCCAAATGGTCAGAAATGATAATTTTTTAATGTTATATTTTTTGACTGTAAATGAATATTGAATGTGAATTAGAACTCTTGAAACTAAAATACGTGTGTTTAAAGTCATTTTAATGCCTGAAATTGGTCGAAATAGAAGCTTCTGAGTAGGAGAAAAAGTCTGTAAAAATGGCAATTTTGGTCACTTTGAGGCTATAAAATGTAGTTATTCAACATGAGACACAATCCAAATGACATTTTGAATCAATTTTTCTACAGTCCAAAAAATCAATTTTCTGATGAAAAACGATGACCCGTGACCTGTCGAACTTTCTCCAAATGGTCAGAAATGATAATTTTTTAATGTTTAATTTTTTGACTGTAAATTAATATTGAATGTGAATTAGAACTCTTGGAACTAAAATAAGTGTGTTTAGTATCATTTTAATGCCTGAAATTGGTCGAAATAAGCTTCTGAGTAGGAGAAAAAGTCTGTAAAATCGCAATTTTGGTCACTTTGAGACTATAAAAAGTAGTTATTCAACATGAGGCACAAACCAAATGACATTTTGAATTCATTTTTCTGCAGGCCAAAAAATCAATTTTCTGATGAAAAACGATGACCCGTGACCTGTCGAACTTTCTCCAAATGGTCAGAAATGATATTTTTTTAATGTTTAATTTTTTGACTGTAAATGAATATTGAATGTGAATTAGAACTCTTGGAACTAAAATAAGTGTGTTTAGAGTCATTTTAATGCCTGAAATTGGTCAAAATAAAAGCTTCTAGTAGGAGAAAAAGTCTGTAAAAATTGCAATTTTGGTCACATTGAGGATATAAAAAGTAGTTATTCAACATGAGGCACAATCCAAATGACATTTTGAATAAATTTTTCTACAGTCCAAAAAATCAATTTTCTGATGAAAAACGATGACCCGTGACCTGTCGAACTTTTTCCAAATGGTCAGAAATGATCATTTTTTTTATGTTACATTTTTTGACTGTAGATTAATATTGAATGTGAATTAGAACTCTTGGAACTAAAATAGGTGTGTTTAGAGTCATTTTAATGCCTGAAATTGGTCGAAATAAGCTTCTGAGTAGGAGAAAAAGTCTGTAAAATCGCAATTTTGGTCACTTTGAGACTATAAAAAGTAGTTATTCAACATGAGGCACAAACCAAATGACATTTTGAATAAATTTTTCTGCAGGCCAAAAAATCAATTTTCTGATGAAAAACGATGACCCGTGACCTGTCGAACTTTCTCCAAATGGTCAGAAATGATAATTTTTTAATGTTTAATTTTTTGACTGTAAATTAATATTGAATGTGAATTAGAACTCTTGGAACTAAAATAAGTGTGTTTAGAGTCATTTTAATGCCTGAAATTGGTCAAAATAGAAGCTTCTGAGTAGGAGAAAAAGTCTGTAAAAATTGCAATTTTGGTCACATTGAGGATATAAAAAGTAGTTATTCAACATGAGGCACAATCCAAATGACATTTTGAATAAATTTTTCTACAGTCCAAAAATTCAATTTTCTGATGAAAAACGATGACCCGTGACCTGTCGAACTTTCTCCAAAAGGTCAGAAATGATAATTTTTTATTGTTTAATTTTTTTGACTGTAAATGAATATTGAATGTGAATTAGAACTCTTGGAACTAAAATAAGTGTGTTTAGAGTCATTTTAAACCCTGAAATTGGTCGAAATAGAAGCTTCTGAGTAGGAGAAAAAGTCTGTAAAAATGGCAATTTTGGTCACTTTGAGGCTAAAAAAATAGGTATTCAACATGAGGCACAATCCAAATGACATTTTGAATCAATTTTTCTACATTCCAAAACATCAATTTTCTGATGAAAAACGATGGCCCGTGACCTGTCGAACTTTCTCCAAATGGTCAGAAATTATAATTTTTTAATTTTACATTTTTTGACTGTAAATGAATATTGAATGTGAATTAGAAATTTTGAAGCTAAAATAAGTGTGTTTAATGTCATTTTAATGCCTGAAATTGGTCGAAATAGAAGCTTCTGAGAAGGAGAAAAAGTCTGTAAGAATGGCAATTTTGGTCAAATTGAGGCTATAAAAAGTAGTTATTCAACATGAGGCACAATCCAAATGACATTTTGAATCAATTTTTCTATAGTCCAAAAAATCAATTTTCTGATGAAAAACGATGACCCGTGACCTGTCGAAATTTCTCCAAATGGTCAGAAATGATCATTTTTTAATGTTTAATTTTTTGACTGTAAATGAATATTGAATGTGAATCAGAACTCTTAGAACTTAAAAAATTGTGTTTAGAGTCATTTTAATGCCTGAAATTGGTCGAAATAAGCTTCTGAGTAGGAGAAAAAGTCTGTAAAATCGCCATTTTGGTCACTTTGAGACTATAAAAAGTAGTTATTCAACATGAGGCACAAACCAAATGACATTTTGAATACATTTTTCTACAGGGCAAAAATCAATTTTCTGATGAAAAACGATGACCCGTGACCTGTCGAACTTTATCCAAATGGTCAGAAATGATAATTTTTTAATGTTTAATTTTTTGACTGTAAATGAATATTGAATGTGAATTAGAACTCTTGGAACTAAAATAAGTGTGTTTAGTATCATTTTAATGCCTGAAATTGGTCGAAATAAGCTTCTGAGTAGGAGAAAAAGTCTGTAAAATCGCAATTTTGGTCACTTTGAGACTATAAAAAGTAGTTACTCAACATGAGGCACAAACCAAATGACATTTTGAATAAATTTTTCTACAGGCCAAAAATCAATTTTCTGATGAAAAACGATGACCCGTGACCTGTCGAACTTTCTCCAAATGGTCAGAAATGATAATTTTTTAATGTTTAATTTTTTGACTGTAAATGAATATTGAATGTGAATTAGAACTCTTGGAACTAAAATAAGTGTGTTTAGAGTCATTTTAATGCCTGAAATTGGTCAAAATAGAAGCTCCTGAGTAGGAGAAAAAGTCTGTAAAAATGGCAATTTTGGTCACTTTGAGGCTAAAAAAATAGGTATTCAACATGAGGCACAATCCAAATGACATTTTGAATCAATTTTTCTACAGTCCAAAACATCAATTTTCTGATGAAAAACGATGGCCCGTGACCTGTCGAAGTTTCTCCAAATGGTCAGAAATTATAATTTTTTTATTTTAAATTTTTTGACTGTAAATGAATATTGAATGTGAATTAGAAATTTTCAAGCTTAAGTGTGTTTAATGTCATTTTAATGCCTGAAATTGGTCAAAATAGAAGCTTCTGAGAAGGAGAAAAAGTCTGTAAAAATGGCAATTTTGGTCACTTTGAGGTTATAAAAAGTAGTTATTCAACATGAGACACAATCCAAATTACATTTTGAATCAATTTTTCTACAGGCCAAAAAATCAATTTTCTGATGAAAAACGATGACCCATGACCTGTCAATCTTTATCCAAATGGTCAGAAATGATAATTTTTTAATGTTATATTTTTTGACTGTAAATGAATATTGAATGTGAATTAGAACTCTTGAAACTCAAATACTTGTGTTTAAAGTCATTTTAATGCCTGAAATTGGTCGAAATAGAAGCTTCTGAGTAGGAGAAAAAGTCTGTAAAAATGGCAATTTTGGTCACTTTGAGGCTATAAAATGTAGTTATTCAACATGAGACACAATCCAAATGACATTTTGAATCAATTTTTCTACAGTCCAAAAAATCAATTTTCTGATGAAAAACGATGACCCGTGACCTGTCGAACTTTCTCCAAATGGTCAGAAATGATGTTTTTTTAATGTTTAATTTTTTGACTGTAAATGAATATTGAATGTGAATTAGAACTCTTGGAACTAAAATAAGTGTGTTTAGAGTCATTTTAATGCCTGAAATTGGTCAAAATAGAAGCTTCTGAGTAGGAGAAAAAGTCTGTAAAAATTGCAATTTTGGTCACATTGAGGATATAAAAAGTAGTTATTCAACATGAGGCACAATCCAAATGATATTTTGAATAAATTTTTCTACAGTCCAAAAAATCAATTTTCTGATGAAAAAGGATGACCCGTGACCTATCGAACTTTTTCCATATGGTCAGAAATGATCATTTTTTTATGTTACATTTTTTGACTGTAGATTAATATTGAATGTGAATTAGAACTCTTGGAACTAAAATAGGTGTGTTTAGAGTCATTTTAATGCCTGAAATTGGTCGAAATAGAAGCTTCTGAGTAGGAGAAAAAGTCTGTAAAAACTGGCAATTTTGGTCACATTGAGGCTATAAAAAGTAGTTATTCAACATGAGGCACAATCCAAATGACATTTTGAATCAATTTTTCTACAGTCCAAAACATAAATTTTCTGATGAAAAACGATGACCCGTGACCTGTCGAACTTTCTCCAAATGGTCAGAAATGATAATTTTTTAATGTTTAATTTTTTGACTGTAAATGAATATTGAATGTGAATTAGAACTCTTGGAACTAAAATAAGTGTGTTTAGAGTCATTTTAATGCCTAAAATTGGTTGAAATGGAAGCTTCTAAGTAGGAGAAAAAGTCTGAAAAAATGGCAATTTTGGTCACTTTGAGGCTATAAAAATAGTTATTCAACATGAGGCACAAACCAAATGACATTTTGAATAAATTTTTCTACAGTCCAAAAATTCAATTTTCTGATGAAAAACGATGACCCGTGACCTGTCAAACTTTCTCCAAATGGTCAGAAATGATAATTTTTTAATGTTTAATTTTTTGACTGTAAATGAATATTGAATGTGAATTAGAACTCTTGGAACTAAAATAAGTGTGTTTAGTATCATTTTAATGCCTGAAATTGGTCGAAATAAGCTTGTGAGTAGGAGAAAAAGTCTGTAAAATCGCAATTTTGGTCACTTTGAGACTATAAAAAGTAGTTATTCAACATGAGGCACAAACCAAATGACATTTTGAAAAAAATTTCTACAGGCCAAAAAATCAATTTTCTGATGAAAAACGATGACCCGTGACCTGTCGAACTTTCTCCAAATGGTCAGAAATGATAATTTTTTAATGTTTAATTTTTTGACTGTAAATGAATATTGAATGTGAATTAGAACTCTTGGAACTAAAATAAGTGTGTTTAGAGTCATTTTAATGCCTGAAATTGGTCAAAATAGAAGCTTCTAAGTAGGAGAAAACGTCTGTAAAAATGGCAATTTTGGTCACTTTGAGGCTATAAAAATAGCTATTCAACATGAGACACAATCCAAATGACATTTTGAATCAATTTTTCTACAGTCCAAAAAATCCATTTTCTGATGAAAAATGATGACCCGTGACCTGTCGAACTTTCTCCAAAAGGTCAGAAATGATAATTTTTTATTGTTTAATTTTTTTGACTGTAAATGAATATTGAATGTGAATTAGAACTCTTGGAACTAAAATAAGTGTGTTTAGAGTCATTTTAAACCCTGAAATTGGTCGAAATAGAAGCTTCTGAGTAGGAGAAAAAGTCTGTAAAAATGGCAATTTTGGTCACTTTGAGGCTAAAAAAATAGGTATTCAACATGAGGCACAATCCAAATGACATTTTGAATCAATTTTTCTACAGTCCAAAACATCAATTTTCTGATGAAAAACGATGGCCCGTGACCTGTCGAACTTTCTCCAAATGGTCAGAAATTATAATTTTTTAATTTTACATTTTTTGACTGTAAATGAATATTGAATGTGAATTAGAAATTTTGAAGCTAAAATAAGTGTGTTTAATGTCATTTTAATGCCTGAAATTGGTCGAAATAGAAGCTTCTGAGAAGGAGAAAAAGTCTGTAAAAATGGCAATTTTGGTCACATTGAGGCTATAAAAAGTAGTTATTCAACATGAGGACCAATCCAAATGACATTTTGAATCAATTTTTCTACAGTCCAAAACATCAATTTTCTGATGAAAAACGATGACCCGTGACCTGTCGAACTTTCTCCAAATGGTCAGAAATGATAATTTTTTAATGTTTAATTTTTTGACTGTAAATGAATATTGAATGTGAATTAGAACTCTTGGAACTAAAATAAGTGTGTTTAGAGTCATTTTAATGCCTAAAATTGGTTGAAATAGAAGCTTCTAAGTAGGAGAAAAAGTCTGTAAAAATGGCAATTTTGGTCACTTTGAGGCTATAAAAATAGTTATTCAACATGAGACACAATCCAAATGACATTTTGAATCAATTTTTCTACAGTCCAAAACATCAATTTTCTGATGAAAAACGATGGCCCGTGACCTGTCGAACTTTCTCCAAATGGTCAGAAATTATAATTTTTTAATTTTACATTTTTTGACTGTAAATGAATATTGAATGTGAATTAGAAATTTTGAAGCTAAAATAAGTGTGTTTAATGTCATTTTAATGCCTGAAATTGGTCGAAATAGAAGCTTCTGAGAAGGAGAAAAAGTCTGTAAAAATGGCAATTTTGGTCACATTGAGGCTATAAAAAGTAGTTATTCAACATGAGGACCAATCCAAATGACATTTTGAATCAATTTTTCTACAGTCCAAAACATCGATTTTCTGATGAAAAACGATGACCCGTGACCTGTCGAACTTTCTCCAAATGGTCAGAAATGATAATTTTTTAATGTTTAATTTTTTGACTGTAAATGAATATTGAATGTGAATTAGAACTCTTGGAACTAAAATAAGTGTGTTTAGAGTCATTTTAATGCCTAAAATTGGTTGAAATAGAAGCTTCTAAGTAGGAGAAAAAGTCTGTAAAAATGGCAATTTTGGTCACTTTGAGGCTATAAAAATAGTTATTCAACATGAGACACAATCCAAATTACATTTTGAATCAATTTTCTACAGTCCAAAAAGTCAATTTTCTGATGAAAAATGATGACCCGTGACCTGTCGAACTTTCTCCAAAAGGTCAGAAATGATAATTTTTTATTGTTTAATTTTTTTGACTGTAAATGAATATTGAATGTGAATTAGAACTCTTGGAACTAAAATAAGTGTGTTTAGAGTCATTTTAAACCCTGAAATTGGTCGAAATAGAAGCTTCTGAGTAGGAGAAAAAGTCTGTAAAAATTGCAATTTTGGTCACATTGAGGATATAAAAAGTAGTTATTCAACATGAGGCACAATCCAAATGACATTTTGAATAAATTTTTCTACAGTCCAAAACATCAATTTTCTGATGAAAAACGATGACCCGTGACCTGTCGAACTTTCTCCAAATGGTCAGAAATGATAATTTTTTAATGTTTAATTTTTTGACAGTAAATGAATATTGAATGTGAATTAGAACTCTTGGAACTAAAATAAGTGTGTTTAGAGTCATTTTAATGCCTAAAATTGGTTGAAATAGAAGCTTCTAAGTAGGAGAAAAAGTCTGTAAAAATGGCAATTTTGGTCACTTTGAGGCTATAAAAATAGTTATTCAACATGAGACACAATCCAAATGACATTTTGAATCAATTTTTCTACAGTCCAAAAAATCAATTTTCTGATGAAAAATGATGACCCGTGACCTGTCGAACTTTCTCCAAAAGGTCAGAAATGATAATTTTTTATTGTTTAATTTTTTTGACTGTAAATGAATATTGAATGTGAATTAGAACTCTTGGAACTAAAATAAGTGTGTTTAGAGTCATTTTAATGCCTGAAATTGGTCAAAATAGAAGCTTCTGAGTAGGAGAAAAAGTCTGTAAAAATTGCAATTTTGGTCACATTGAGGATATAAAAAGTAGTTATTCAACATGAGGCACAATCCAAATGACATTTTGAATAAATTTTTCTACAGTCCAAAAAATCAATTTTCTGATGAAAAAGGATGACCCGTGACCTATCGAACTTTTTCCATATGGTCAGAAATGATCATTTTTTTATGTTACATTTTTTGACTGTAGATTAATATTGAATGTGAATTAGAACTCTTGGAACTAAAATAGGTGTGTTTAGAGTCATTTTAATGCCTGAAATTGGTCGAAATAGAAGCTTCTGAGTAGGAGAAAAAGTCTGTAAAAACTGGCAATTTTGGTCACATTGAGGCTATAAAAAGTAGTTATTCAACATGAGGCACAATCCAAATGACATTTTGAATCAATTTTTCTACAGTCCAAAACATAAATTTTCTGATGAAAAACGATGACCCGTGACCTGTCGAACTTTCTCCAAATGGTCAGAAATGATAATTTTTTAATGTTTAATTTTCTGACTGTAAATGAATATTGAATGTGAATTAGAACTCTTGGAACTAAAATAAGTGTGTTTAGAGTCATTTTAATGCCTAAAATTGGTTGAAATGGAAGCTTCTAAGTAGGAGAAAAAGTCTGAAAAAATGGCAATTTTGGTCACTTTGAGGCTATAAAAATAGTTATTCAACATGAGGCACAAACCAAATGACATTTTGAATAAATTTTTCTACAGTCCAAAAATTCAATTTTCTGATGAAAAACGATGACCCGTGACCTGTCGAACTTTCTCCAAATGGTCAGAAATGATAATTTTTTAATGTTTAATTTTTTGACTGTAAATGAATATTGAATGTGAATTAGAACTCTTGGAACTAAAATAAGTGTGTTTAGTATCATTTTAATGCCTGAAATTGGTCGAAATAAGCTTGTGAGTAGGAGAAAAAGTCTGTAAAATCGCAATTTTGGTCACTTTGAGACTATAAAAAGTAGTTATTCAACATGAGGCACAAACCAAATGACATTTTGAATCAATTTTTCTACAGTCCAAAAAATCCATTTTCTGATGAAAAATGATGACCCGTGACCTGTCGAACTTTCTCCAAAAGGTCAGAAATGATAATTTTTTATTGTTTAATTTTTTTGACTGTAAATGAATATTGAATGTGAATTAGAACTCTTGGAACTAAAATAAGTGTGTTTAGAGTCATTTTAAACCCTGAAATTGGTCGAAATAGAAGCTTCTGAGTAGGAGAAAAAGTCTGTAAAAAAGGCAATTTTGGTCACTTTGAGGCTAAAAAAATAGGTATTCAACATGAGGCACAATCCAAATGACATTTTGAATCAATTTTTCTACAGTCCAAAACATCAATTTTCTGATGAAAAACGATGGCCCGTGACCTGTCGAACTTTCTCCAAATGGTCAGAAATTATAATTTTTTAATTTTACATTTTTTGACTGTAAATGAATATTGAATGTGAATTAGAAATTTTGAAGCTAAAATAAGTGTGTTTAATGTCATTTTAATGCCTGAAATTGGTCGAAATAGAAGCTTCTGAGAAGGAGAAAAAGTCTGTAAAAATGGCAATTTTGGTCACATTGAGGATATAAAAAGTAGTTATTCAACATGAGGCACAATCCAAATGACATTTTGAATACATTTTTCTACAGTCCAAAAATTCAATTTTCTGATGAAAAACGATGACCCGTGACCTGTCGAACTTTCTCCAAATGGTCAGAAATGATAATTTTTTAATGTTTAATTTTTTGACTGTAAATGAATATTGAATGTGAATTAGAACTCTTGGAACTAAAATAGGTGTGTTTAGAGTCATTTTAATGCCTGAAATTGGTCAAAATAAGCTTCTGAGTAGGAGAAAAAGTCTGTAAAATCGCAATTTTGGTCACTTTGAGACTATAAAAAGTAGTTATTCAACATGAGGCACAAACCAAATGACATTTTGAATAAATTTTTCTGCAGGCCAAAAAATCAATTTTCTGATGAAAAACGATGACCCGTGACCTGTCGAACTTTCTCCAAATGGTCAGAAATGATAATTTTTTAATGTTTAATTTTTTGACTGTAAATGAATATTGAATGTGAATTAGAACTCTTGGAACTAAAATAAGTGTGTTTAGAGTAATTTTAATGCCTGAAATTGGTCAAAATAGAAGCTTCTGAGTAGGAGAAAAAGTCTGTAAAAATTGCAATTTTGGTCACATTGAGGATATAAAAAGTAGTTATTCAACATGAGGCACAATCCAAATGACATTTTGAATTAATTTTTCTACAGTCCAAAAATTCAATTTTCTGATGAAAAACGATGACCCGTGACCTGTCGAACTTTCTCCAAATGGTCAGAAATGATAATTTTTTAATGTTTAATTTTTTGACTGTAAATGAATATTGAATGTGAATTAGAACTCTTGGAACTAAAATAGGTGTGTTTAGAGTCATTTTAATGCCTGAAATTGGTCAAAATAAGCTTCTGAGTAGGAGAAAAAGTCTGTAAAATCGCAATTTTGGTCACTTTGAGACTATAAAAAGTAGTTATTCAACATGAGGCACAAACCAAATGACATTTTGAATAAATTTTTCTGCAGGCCAAAAAATCAATTTTCTGATGAAAAACGATGACCCGTGACCTGTCGAACTTTCTCCAAATGGTCAGAAATGATAATTTTTTAATGTTTAATTTTTTGACTGTAAATGAATATTGAATGTGAATTAGAACTCTTGGAACTAAAATAAGTGTGTTTAGAGTAATTTTAATGCCTGAAATTGGTCAAAATAGAAGCTTCTGAGTAGGAGAAAAAGTCTGTAAAAATTGCAATTTTGGTCACATTGAGGATATAAAAAGTAGTTATTCAACATGAGGCACAATCCAAATGACATTTTGAATTAATTTTTCTACAGTCCAAAAATTCAATTTTCTGATGAAAAACGATGACCCGTGACCTGTCGAACTTTCTCCAAAAGGTCAGAAATGATAATTTTTTATTGTTTAATTTTTTTGACTGTAAATGAATATTGAATGTGAATTAGAACTCTTGGAACTAAAATAAGTGTGTTTAGAGTCATTTTAAACCCTGAAATTGGTCGAAATAGAAGCTTCTGAGTAGGAGAAAAAGTCTGTAAAAATGGCAATTTTGGTCACTTTGAGGCTAAAAAAATAGGTATTCAACATGAGGCACAATCCAAATGACATTTTGAATCAATTTTTCTACATTCCAAAACATCAATTTTCTGATGAAAAACGATGGCCCGTGACCTGTCGAACTTTCTCCAAATGGTCAGAAATTATAATTTTTTAATTTTACATTTTTTGACTGTAAATGAATATTGAATGTGAATTAGAAATTTTGAAGCTAAAATAAGTGTGTTTAATGTCATTTTAATGCCTGAAATTGGTCGAAATAGAAGCTTCTGAGAAGGAGAAAAAGTCTGTAAGAATGGCAATTTTGGTCAAATTGAGGCTATAAAAAGTAGTTATTCAACATGAGGCACAATCCAAATGACATTTTGAATCAATTTTTCTATAGTCCAAAAAATCAATTTTCTGATGAAAAACGATGACCCGTGACCTGTCGAAATTTCTCCAAATGGTCAGAAATGATCATTTTTTAATGTTTAATTTTTTGACTGTAAATGAATATTGAATGTGAATCAGAACTCTTAGAACTTAAAAAATTGTGTTTAGAGTCATTTTAATGCCTGAAATTGGTCGAAATAAGCTTCTGAGTAGGAGAAAAAGTCTGTAAAATCGCCATTTTGGTCACTTTGAGACTATAAAAAGTAGTTATTCAACATGAGGCACAAACCAAATGACATTTTGAATACATTTTTCTACAGGGCAAAAATCAATTTTCTGATGAAAAACGATGACCCGTGACCTGTCGAACTTTATCCAAATGGTCAGAAATGATAATTTTTTAATGTTTAATTTTTTGACTGTAAATGAATATTGAATGTGAATTAGAACTCTTGGAACTAAAATAAGTGTGTTTAGTATCATTTTAATGCCTGAAATTGGTCAAAATAAGCTTCTGAGTAGGAGAAAAAGTCTGTAAAATCGCAATTTTGGTCACTTTGAGACTATAAAAAGTAGTTACTCAACATGAGGCACAAACCAAATGACATTTTGAATAAATTTTTCTACAGGCCAAAAATCAATTTTCTGATGAAAAACGATGACCCGTGACCTGTCGAACTTTCTCCAAATGGTCAGAAATGATAATTTTTTAATGTTTAATTTTTTGACTGTAAATGAATATTGAATGTGAATTAGAACTCTTGGAACTAAAATAAGTGTGTTTAGAGTCATTTTAATGCCTGAAATTGGTCAAAATAGAAGCTTCTGAGTAGGAGAAAAAGTCTGTAAAAATGGCAATTTTGGTCACTTTGAGGCTAAAAAAATAGGTATTCAACATGAGGCACAATCCAAATGACATTTTGAATCAATTTTTCTACAGTCCAAAACATCAATTTTCTGATGAAAAACGATGGCCCGTGACCTGTCGAAGTTTCTCCAAATGGTCAGAAATTATAATTTTTTAATTTTAAATTTTTTGACTGTAAATGAATATTGAATGTGAATTAGAAATTTTCAAGCTTAAGTGTGTTTAATGTCATTTTAATGCCTGAAATTGGTCAAAATAGAAGCTTCTGAGAAGGAGAAAAAGTCTGTAAAAATGGCAATTTTGGTCACATTGAGGCTATAAAAAGTAGTTATTCAACATGAGGCACAATCCAAATGACATTTTGAATCAATTTTTCTATAGTCCAAAAAATCAATTTTCTGATGAAAAACGATGACCCGTGACCTGTCGAAATTTCTCCAAATGGTCAGAAATGATCATTTTTTAATGTTTAATTTTTTGACTGTAAATGAATATTGAATGTGAATTAGAACTCTTGGAACTTAAACAATTGTGTTTAGAGTCATTTTAATGCCTGGAATTGGTCGAAATTGAAGCTTCTAAGTAGGAGAAAAAGTCTGTAAAAATGGCAATTTTGGTCACTTTGAGGCTATAAAATGTAGTTATTCAACATGAGACACAATCCAAATGACATTTTGAATCAATTTTTCTACAGTCCAAAAAATCAATTTTCTGATGAAAAACGATGACCCGTGACCTGTCGAACTTTCTCCAAATGGTCAGAAATGATATTTTTTTAATGTTTAATTTTTTGACTGTAAATGAATATTGAATGTGAATTAGAACTCTTGGAACTAAAATAAGTGTGTTTAGAGTCATTTTAATGCCTGAAATTGGTCAAAATAGAAGCTTCTGAGTAGGAGAAAAAGTCTGTAAAAATTGCAATTTTGGTCACATTGAGGATATAAAAAGTAGTTATTCAACATGAGGCACAATCCAAATGACATTTTGAATAAATTTTTCTACAGTCCAAAAAATCAATTTTCTGATGAAAAACGATGACCCTTCACCTGTCGAACTTTTTCCATATGGTCAGAAATGATCATTTTTTTTATGTTACATTTTTTGACTGTAAATGAATATTGAATGTGAATTAGAACTCTTGGAACTAAAATAAGTGTGTTTAGAGTCATTTTAATGCCTGAAATTGGTCAAAATAGAAGCTTCTGAGTAGGAGAAAAAGTCTGTAAAAATGGCAATTTTGGTCACTTTGAGGCTAAAAAAATAGGTATTCAACATGAGGCACAATCCAAATGACATTTTGAATCAATTTTTCTACAGTCCAAAACATCAATTTTCTGATGAAAAACGATGGCCCGTGACCTGTCGAACTTTCTCCAAATGGTCAGAAATTATAATTTTTTAATTTTACATTTTTTGACTGTAAATGAATATTGAATGTGAATTAGAAATTTTGAAGCTTAAGTGTGTTTAATGTCATTTTAATGCCTGAAATTGGTCAAAATAGAAGCTTCTGAGAAGGAGAAAAAGTCTGTAAAAATGGCAATTTTGGTCACTTTGAGGCTATAAAATGCAGTTATTCAACATGAGACACAATCCAAATGACATTTTGAATCAATTTTTCTACAGTCCAAAAAATCAATTTTCTGATGAAAAACGATGACCCGTGACCTGTCGAACTTTCTCCAAATGGTCAGAAATGATAATTTTTTAATGTCTAAAATTTTGATTGTAAATGAATATTGAATGTGAATTAGAACTCTTGGAACTAAAATAAGTTTGTTTAGTATCATTTTAATGCCTGAAATTGGTCGAAATAAGCTTCTGAGTAGGAGAAAAAGTCTGTAAAATCGCAATTTTGGTCACTTTGAGACTATAAAAAGTAGTTATTCAACATGAGGCACAAACCAAATGACATATTGAATACATTTTTCTACAGGCCAAAAAATCAATTTTCTGATGAAAAACGATGACCCGTGACCTGTCGAACTTTCTCCAAATGGTCAGAAATGATAATTTTTTAATGTTTAATTTTTTGACTGTAAATGAATATTGAATGTGAATTAGAACTCTTGGAACTAAAATAAGTGTGTTTAGAGTCATTTGAATGCCTGAAATTGGTCAAAATAGAAGCTTCTGAGTAGGAGAAAAAGTCTGTAAAAATTGCAATTTTGGTCACATTGAGGATATAAAAAGTAGTTATTCAACATGAGGCACAATCCAAATGACATTTTGAATACATTTTTCTACAGTCCAAAAAATCAATTTTCTGATGAAAAACGATGACCCGTGACCTGTCGAACTTTTTCCAAATGGTCAGAAATGATCATTTTTTTTATGTTACATTTTTTGACTGTAGATTAATATTGAATGTGAATTAGAACTCTTGGAACTAAAATAGGTGTGTTTAGAGTCATTTTAATGCCTGAAATTGGTCGAAATAGAAGCTTCTGAGTAGGAGAAAAAGTCTGTAAAAATGGCAATTTTGGTCACTTTGAGGCTATAAAATGCAGTTATTCAACATGAGACACAATCCAAATGACATTTTGAATCAATTTTTCTACAGTCCAAAAAATCAATTTTCTGATGAAAAACGATGACCCGTGACCTGTCGAACTTTCTCCAAATGGTCAGAAATGATAATTTTTTAATGTCTAAAATTTTGATTGTAAATGAATATTGAATGTGAATTAGAACTCTTGGAACTAAAATAAGTTTGTTTAGTATCATTTTAATGCCTGAAATTGGTCGAAATAAGCTTCTGAGTAGGAGAAAAAGTCTGTAAAATCGCAATTTTGGTCACTTTGAGACTATAAAAAGTAGTTATTCAACATGAGGCACAAACCAAATGACATATTGAATACATTTTTCTACAGGCCAAAAAATCAATTTTCTGATGAAAAACGATGACCCGTGACCTGTCGAACTTTCTCCAAATGGTCAGAAATGATAATTTTTTAATGTTTAATTTTTTGACTGTAAATGAATATTGAATGTGAATTAGAACTCTTGGAACTAAAATAAGTGTGTTTAGAGTCATTTGAATGCCTGAAATTGGTCAAAATAGAAGCTTCTGAGTAGGAGAAAAAGTCTGTAAAAATTGCAATTTTGGTCACATTGAGGATATAAAAAGTAGTTATTCAACATGAGGCACAATCCAAATGACATTTTGAATACATTTTTCTACAGTCCAAAAAATCAATTTTCTGATGAAAAACGATGACCCGTGACCTGTCGAACTTTTTCCAAATGGTCAGAAATGATCATTTTTTTTATGTTACATTTTTTGACTGTAGATTAATATTGAATGTGAATTAGAACTCTTGGAACTAAAATAAGTGTGTTTAGAGTCATTTTAATGCCTAAAATTGGTTGAAATAGAAGCTTCTAAGTAGGAGAAAAAGTCTGTAAAAATGGCAATTTTGGTCACTTTGAGGCTATAAAAATAGTTATTCAACATGAGACACAATCCAAATGACATTTTGAATCAATTTTTCTACAGTCCAAAAAATCAATTTTCTGATGAAAAATGATGACCCGTGACCTGTCGAACTTTCTCCAAAAGGTCAGAAATGATAATTTGTTATTGTTTAATTTTTTTGACTGTAAATGAATATTGAATGTGAATTAGAACTCTTGGAACTAAAATAAGTGTGTTTAGAGTCATTTTAAACCCTGAAATTGGTCGAAATAGAAGCTTCTGAGTAGGAGAAAAAGTCTGTAAAAATGGCAATTTTGGTCACTTTTAGGCTAAAAAAATAGGTATTCAACATGAGGCACAATCCAAATGACATTTTGAATCAATTTTTCTACAGTCCAAAACATCAATTTTCTGATGAAAAACGATGACCCGTGACCTGTCGAACTTTCTCCAAATGGTCAGAAATTATAATTTTTTTATTTTACATTTTTTGACTGTAAATGAATATTGAATGTGAATTAGAAATTTTGAAGCTAAAATAAGTGTGTTTAATGTCATTTTAATGCCTGAAATTGGTCAAAATAGAAGCTTCTGAGAAGGAGAAAAAGTCTGTAAAAATGGCAATTTTGGTCACATTGAGGCTATAAAAAGTAGTTATTCAACATGAGGCACAATCCAAATGACATTTTGAATCAATTTTTCTATAGTCCAAAAAATCAATTTTCTGATGAAAAACGATGACCCGTGACCTGTCGAAATTTCTCCAAATGGTCAGAAATGATCATTTTTTAATGTTTAATTTTTTGACTGTAAATGAATATTGAATGTGAATCAGAACTCTTAGAACTTAAAAAATTGTGTTTAGAGTCATTTTAATGCCTGAAATTGGTCGAAATAAGCTTCTGAGTAGGAGAAAAAGTCTGTAAAATCGCAATTTTGGTCACTTTGAGACTATAAAAAGTAGTTATTCAACATGAGGCACAAACCAAATGACATATTGAATAAATTTTTCTACAGGCCAAAAAATCAATTTTCTGATGAAAAACGATGACCCGTGACCTGTCGAACTTTCTCCAAATGGTCAGAAATGATAATTTTTTAATGTTTAATTTTTTGACTGTAAATGAATATTGAATGTGAATTAGAACTCTTGGAACTAAAATAAGTGTGTTTAGAGTCATTTTAATGCCTGAAATTGGTCAAAATAGAAGCTTCTGAGTAGGAGAAAAAGTCTGTAAAAATTGCAATTTTGGTCACATTGAGGATATAAAAAGTAGTTATTCAACATGAGGCACAATCCAAATGACATTTTGAATACATTTTTCTACAGTCCAAAACATCAATTTTCTGATGAAAAACGATGACCCGTGACCTGTCGAACTTTCTCCAAATGGTCAGAAATGATAATTTTTTAATGTTTAATTTTTTGACTGTAAATGAATATTGAATGTGAATTAGAACTCTTGGAACTAAAATAAGTCTGTTTAGAGTCATTTTAATGCCTAAAATTGGTTGAAATAGAAGCTTCTAAGTAGGAAAAAAAGTCTGTAAAAATGGCAATTTTGGTCACTTTGAGGCTATAAAAATAGTTATTCAACATGAGACACAATCCAAATGACATTTTGAATCAATTTTTCTACAGTCCAAAAAATCAATTTTCTGATGAAAAATGATGACCCGTGACCTGTCGAACTTTCTCCAAAAAGTCAGAAATGATAATTTTTTATTGTTTAATTTTTTTGACTGTAAATGAATATTGAATGTGAATTAGAACTCTTGGAACTAAAATAAGTGTGTTTAGAGTCATTTTAAACCCTGAAATTGGTCGAAATAGAAGCTTCTGAGTAGGAGAAAAAGTCTGTAAAAATGGCAATTTTGGTCACTTTGAGGCTAAAAAAATAGGTATTCAACATGAGGCACAATCCAAATGACATTTTGAATCAATTTTTCTACAGTCCAAAACATCAATTTTCTGATGAAAAACGATGGCCCGTGACCTGTCGAACTTTCTCCAAATGGTCAGAAATTATAATTTTTTAATTTTACATTTTTTGACTGTAAATGAATATTGAATGTGAATTAGAAATTTTGAAGCTTAAGTGTGTTTAATGTCATTTTAATGCCTGAAATTGGTCAAAATAGAAGCTTCTGAGAAGGAGAAAAAGTCTGTAAAAATGGCAATTTTGGTCACATTGAGGCTATAAAAAGTAGTTATTCAACATGAGGCACAATACAAATGACATTTTGAATCAATTTTTCTATAGTCCAAAAAATCAATTTTCTGATGAAAAACGATGACCCGTGACCTGTCGAAATTTCTCCAAATGGTCAGAAATGATAATTTTTTTATGTTTAATTTTTTGACTGTAAATGAATATTGAATGTGAATTAGAACTCTTGGAACTTAAAAAATTGTCTTTAGAGTCATTTCAATGCCTGGAATTGGTCGAAATTGAAGCTTCTAAGTAGGAGAAAAAGTCTGTAAAAATGGCAATTTTGGTCACTTTGAGGTTATAAAAAGTAGTTATTCAACATGAGACACAATCCAAATTACATTTTGAATCAATTTTTCCACAGGCCAAAAAATCAATTTTCTGATGAAAAACGATGACCTACTGTCGAACTTTATCCAAATGGTCAGAAATGATAATTTTTTAATGTTATATTTTTTGACTGTAAATGAATATTGAATGTGAATTAGAACTCTTGAAACTAAAATACGTGTGTTTAAAGTCATTTTAATGCCTGAAATTGGTCGAAATAGAAGCTTCTGAGTAGGAGAAAAAGTCTGTAAAAATGGCAATTTTGGTCACTTTGAGGCTATAAAATGTAGTTATTCAACATGAGACACAATCCAAATGACATTTTGAATCAATTTTTCTACAGTCCAAAAAATCAATTTTCTGATGAAAAACGATGACCCGTGACCTGTCGAACTTTCTCCAAATGGTCAGAAATGATAATTTTTAATGTTTAATTTTTTGACTGTAAATTAATATTGAATGTGAATTAGAACTCTTGGAACTAAAATAAGTGTGTTTAGTATCATTTTAATGCCTGAAATTGGTCGAAATAAGCTTCTGAGTAGGAGAAAAAGTCTGTAAAATCGCAATTTTGGTCACTTTGAGACTATAAAAAGTAGTTACTCAACATGAGGCACAAACCAAATGACATTTTGAATCAATTTTTCTACAGTCCAAAACATAAATTTTCTGATGAAAAACGATGACCCGTGACCTGTCGAACTTTCTCCAAATGGTCAGAAATGATAATTTTTTAATGTTTAATTTTTTGACTGTAAATGAATATTGAATGTGAATTAGAACTCTTGGAACTAAAATAAGTGTGTTTAGAGTCATTTTAATGCCTAAAATTGGTTGAAATAGAAGCTTCTAAGTAGGAGAAAAAGTCTGTAAAAATGGCAATTTTGGTCACTTTGAGGTTATAAAAATAGTTATTCAACATGAGACACAATCCAAATGACATTTTGAATCAATTTTTCTACAGTCCAAAAAATCAATTTTCTGATGAAAAATGATGACCCGTGACCTGTCGAACTTTCTCCAAAAGGTCAGAAATGATAATTTTTTATTGTTTAATTTTTTTGACTGTAAATGAATATTGAATGTGAATTAGAACTCTTGGAACTAAAATAAGTGTGTTTAGAGTCATTTTAAACCCTGAAATTGGTCGAAATAGAAGCTTCTGAGTAGGAGAAAAAGTCTGTAAAAATGGCAATTTTGGTCACTTTGAGGCTAAAAAAATAGGTATTCAACATGAGGCACAATCCAAATGACATTTTGAATCAATTTTTCTACAGTCCAAAACATCAATTTTCTGATGAAAAACGATGGCCCGTGACCTGTCGAACTTTCTCCAAATGGTCAGAAATTATAATTTTTTAATTTTACATTTTTTGACTGTAAATGAATATTGAATGTGAATTAGAAATTTTGAAGCTAAAATAAGTGTGTTTAATGTCATTTTAATGCCTGAAATTGGTCGAAATAAAAGCTTCTGAGAAGGAGAAAAAGTCTGTAAGAATGGCAATTTTGGTCACATTGAGGCTATAAAAAGTAGTTATTCAACATGAGGCACAATCCAAATGACATTTTGAATCAATTTTTCTACAGTCCAAAAAATCAATTTTCTGATGAAAAACGATGACCCGTGACCTGTCGAAATGTCTCCAAATGGTCAGAAATGATCATTTTTTAATGTTTAATTTCTTGACTGTAAATGAATATTGAATGTGAATCAGAACTCTTAGAACTTAAAAAATTGTGTTTAGAGTCATTTTAATGCCTGAAATTGGTCGAAATAAGCTTCTGAGTAGGAGAAAAAGTCTGTAAAATCGCAATTTTGGTCACTTTGAGACTATAAAAAGTAGTTATTCAACATGAGGCACAAACCAAATGACATTTTGAATACATTTTTCTACAGGGCAAAAATCAATTTTCTGATGAAAAACGATGACCCGTGACCTGTCGAACTTTATCCAAATGGTCAGAAATGATAATTTTTTAATGTTTAATTTTTTGACTGTAAATGAATATTGAATGTGAATTAGAACTCTTGGAACTAAAATAAGTGTGTTTAGAGTCATTTTAATGCCTGAAATTGGTCAAAATAGAAGCTTCTGAGTAGGAGAAAAAGTCTGTAAAAATTGCAATTTTGGTCACATTGAGGATATAAAAAGTAGTTATTCAACATGAGGCACAATCCAAATGACATTTTGAATACATTTTTCTACAGTCCAAAAAATCAATTTTCAGATGAAAAACGATGACCCGTGACCTGTCGAACTTTTTCCAAATGGTCAGAAATGATCATTTTTTTTATGTTACATTTTTTGACTGTAGATTAATATTGAATGTGAATTAGAACTCTTGGAACTAAAATAAGTGTGTTTAGAGTCATTTTAATGCCTAAAATTGGTTGAAATAGAAGCTTCTAAGTAGGAGAAAAAGTCTGTAAAAATGTCAATTTTGGTCACTTTGAGGCTATAAAAATAGTTATTCAACATGAGACACAATCCAAATGACATTTTGAATCAATTTTTCTACAGTCCAAAAAATCAATTTTCTGATGAAAAATGATGACCCGTGACCTGTCGAACTTTCTCCAAAAGGTCAGAAATGATAATTTTTTATTGTTTAATTTTTTTGACTGTAAATGAATATTGAATGTGAATTAGAAGTCTTGGAACTAAAATAAGTGTGTTTAGAGTCATTTTAAACCCTGAAATTGGTCGAAATAGAAGCTTCTGAGTAGGAGAAAAAGTCTGTAAAAATGGCAATTTTGGTCACTTTGAGGCTAAAAAAATAGGTATTCAACATGAGGCACAATCCAAATGACATTTTGAATCAATTTTTCTACAGTCCAAAACATCAATTTTCTGATGAAAAACGATGACCCGTGACCTGTCGAACTTTCTCCAAATGGTCAGAAATTATAATTTTTTAATTTTACATTTTTTGACTGTAAATGAATATTGAATGTGAATTAGAAATTTTGAAGCTAAAATAAGTGTGTTTAATGTCATTTTAATGCCTGAAATTGGTCGAAATAGAAGCTTCTGAGAAGGAGAAAAAGTCTGTAAAAATGGCAATTTTGGTCACATTGAGGCTATAAAAAGTAGTTATTCAACATGAGGCACAATCCAAATGACATTTTGAATCAATTTTTCTATAGTCCAAAAAATCAATTTTCTGATGAAAAACGATGACCCGTGACCTGTCGAAATTTCTCCAAATGGTCAGAAATGATCATTTTTTAATGTTTAATTTTTTGACTGTAAATGAATATTGAATGTGAATCAGAACTCTTAGAACTTAAAAAATTGTGTTTAGAGTCATTTTAATGCCTGAAATTGGTCGAAATAAGCTTCTGAGTAGGAGAAAAAGTCTGTAAAATCGCAATTTTGGTCACTTTGAGACTATAAAAAGTAGTTATTCAACATGAGGCACAAACCAAATGACATTTTGAACACATTTTTCTACAGGCCAAAAATCAATTTTCTGATGAAAAACGATGACCTGTCGAACTTTCTCCAAATGGTCAGAAATGATAATTTTTTAATGTTTAATTTTTTGACTGTAAATGAATATTGAATGTGAATTAGAACTCTTGGAACTAAAATAAGTGTGTTTAGAGTCATTTTAATGCCTGAAATTGGTCAAAATAGAAGCTTCTGAGTAGGAGAAAAAGTCCGTAAAAATGGCAATTTTGGTCACTTTGAGGCTAAAAAAATAGGTATTCAACATGAGGCACAATCCAAATGACATTTTGAATCAATTTTTCTACAGTCCAAAACATCAATTTTCTGATGAAAAACGATGGCCCGTGACCTGTCGAACTTTCTCCAAATGGTCAGAAATTATAATTTTTTAATTTTACATTTTTTGACTGTAAATGATTATTGAATGTGAATTAGAAATTTTGAAGCTTAAGTGTGTTTAATGTCATTTTATTGCCTGAAATTGGTCAAAATAGAAGCTTCTGAGAAGGAGAAAAAGTCTGTAAAAATGGCAATTTTGGTCACATTGAGGCTATAAAAAGTAGTTATTCAACATGAGGCACAATACAAATGACATTTTGAATCAATTTTTCTATAGTCCAAAAAATCAATTTTCTGATGAAAAACGATGACCCGTGACCTGTCGAAATTTCTCCAAATGGTCAGAAATGATCATTTTTTAATGTTTAATTTTTTGACTGTAAATGAATATTGAATGTGAATTAGAACTCTTGGAACTTAAAAAATTGTCTTTAGAGTCATTTTAATGCCTGGAATTGGTCGAAATTGAAGCTTCTAAGTAGGAGAAAAAGTCTGTAAAAATGGCAATTTTGGTCACTTAGAGGTTATAAAAAGTAGTTATTCAACATGAGACACAATCCAAATTACATTTTGAATCAATTTTTCCACAGGCCAAAAAATCAATTTTCTGATGAAAAACGATGACCTACTGTCGAACTTTATCCAAATGGTCAGAAATGATAATTTTTTAATGTTATATTTTTTGACTGTAAATGAATATTGAATGTGAATTAGAACTCTTGAAACTAAAATACGTGTGTTTAAAGTCATTTTAATGCCTGAAATTGGTCGAAATAGAAGCTTCTGAGTAGGAGAAAAAGTCTGTAAAAATGGCAATTTTGGTCACTTTGAGGCTATAAAATGTAGTTATTCAACACGAGACACAATCCAAATGACATTTTGAATCAATTTTTCTACAGTCCAAAAAATCAATTTTCTGATGAAAAACGATGACCCGTGACCTGTCGAACTTTCTCCAAATGGTCAGAAATGATAATTTTTTAATGTTTAATTTTTTGACTGTAAATTAATATTGAATGTGAATTAGAACTCTTGGAACTAAAATAAGTGTGTTTAGTATCATTTTAATGCCTGAAATTGGTCGAAATAAGCTTCTGAGTAGGAGAAAAAGTCTGTAAAATCGCAATTTTGGTCACTTTGAGACTATAAAAAGTAGTTATTCAACATGAGGCACAAACCAAATGACATTTTGAATAAATTTTTCTACAGGCCAAAAAATCAATTTTCTGATGAATAACGATGACCCGTGACCTGTCGAACTTTCTCCAAATGGTCAGAAATGATATTTTTTTAATGTTTAATTTTTTGACTGTAAATGAATATTGAATGTGAATTAGAACTCTTGGAACTAAAATAAGTGTGTTTAGAGTCATTTTAATGCCTGAAATTGGTCAAAATAGAAGCTTCTGAGTAGGAGAAAAAGTCTGTAAAAACTGGCAATTTTGGTCACATTGAGGCTATAAAAAGTAGTTATTCAACATGAGGCACAATCCAAATGACATTTTGAATCAATTTTTCTACAGTCCAAAACATAAATTTTCTGATGAAAAACGATGACCCGTGACCTGTCGAACTTTCTCCAAATGGTCAGAAATGATAATTTTTTAATGTTTAATTTTTTGACTGTAAATGAATATTGAATGTGAATTAGAACTCTTGGAACTAAAATAAGTGTGTTTAGAGTCATTTTAATGCCTGAAATTGGTCAAAATAGAAGCTTCTGAGTAGGAGAAAAAGTCTGTAAAAATTGCAATTTTGGTCACATTGAGGATATAAAAAGTAGTTATTCAACATGAGGCACAATCCAAATGACATTTTGAATAAATTTTTCTACAGTCCAAAAAATCAATTTTCTGATGAAAAACGATGACCCGTGACCTGTCGAACTTTTTCCAAATGGTCAGAAATGATCATTTTTTTTATGTTACATTTTTTGACTGTAGATTAATATTGAATGTGAATTAGAACTCTTGGAACTAAAATAGGTGTGTTTAGAGTCATTTTAATGCCTGAAATTGGTCGAAATAGAAGCTTCTGAGTAGGAGAAAAAGTCTGTAAAAACTGGCAATTTTGGTCACATTGAGGCTATAAAAAGTAGTTATTCAACATGAGGCACAATCCAAATGACATTTTGAATCAATTTTTCTACAGTCCAAAACATAAATTTTCTGATGAAAAACGATGACCCGTGACCTGTCGAACTTTCTCCAAATGGTCAGAAATGATAATTTTTTAATGTTTAATTTTTTGACTGTAAATGAATATTGAATGTGAATTAGAACTCTTGGAACTAAAATAAGTGTGTTTAGAGTCATTTTAATGCCTGAAATTGGTCAAAATAGAAGCTTCTGAGTAGGAGAAAAAGTCTGTAAAAATTGCAATTTTGGTCACATTGAGGATATAAAAAGTAGTTATTCAACATGAGGCACAATCCAAATGACATTTTGAATACATTTTTCTACAGTCCAAAAATTCAATTTTCTGATGAAAAACGATGACCCGTGACCTGTCGAACTTTCTCCAAATGGTCAGAAATGATAATTTTTTAATGTTTAATTTTTTGACTGTAAATGAATATTGAATGTGAATTAGAACTCTTGGAACTAAAATAAGTGTGTTTAGAGTCATTTTAATGCCTAAAATTGGTTGAAATAGAAGCTTCTAAGTAGGAGAAAAAGTCTGTAAAAATGGCAATTTTGGTCACTTTGAGGTTATAAAAATAGTTATTCAACATGAGACACAATCCAAATGACATTTTGAATCAATTTTTCTACAGTCCAAAAAATCAATTTTCTGATGAAAAATGATGACCCGTGACCTGTCG
Organism: Triturus cristatus; assembly: GCF_964204655.1. Taxonomy (NCBI): domain Eukaryota; kingdom Metazoa; phylum Chordata; class Amphibia; order Caudata; family Salamandridae; genus Triturus; species Triturus cristatus. The sequence continues at coordinate 626,833,712 of NC_140592.1, read as the reverse complement.
AACTTTCTCCAAAAGGTCAGAAATGATAATGTTTTATTGTTTAATATTTTTGACTGTAAATGAATATTGAATGTGAATTAGAACTCTTGGAACTAAAATAAGTGTGTTTAGAGTCATTTTAAACCCTGAAATTCGTCGAAATAGAAGCTTCTGAGTAGGAGAAAAAGTCTGTAAAAATCGGAATTTTGGTCACTTTGAGGCTAAAAAAATAGGTATTCAACATGAGGCACAATCCAAATGACATTTTGAATCAATTTTTCTACAGTCCAAAACATCAATTTTCTGATGAAAAACGATGGCCCGTGACCTGTCGAACTTTCTCCAAATGGTCAGAAATTATAATTTTTTAATTTTACATTTTTTGACTGTAAATGAATATTGAATGTGAATTAGAAATTTTGAAGCTAAAATAAGTGTGTTTAATGTCATTTTAATGCCTGAAATTGGTCGAAATAGAAGCTTCTGAGAAGGAGAAAAAGTCTGTAAGAATGGCAATTTTGGTCACATTGAGGCTATAAAAAGTAGTTATTCAACATGAGGCACAATCCAAATGACATTTTGAATCAATTTTTCTATAGTCCAAAAAATCAATTTTCTGATGAAAAACGATGACCCGTGACCTGTCGAACTTTATCCAAATGGTCAGAAATGATAATTTTTTAATGTTTAATTTTTTGACTGTAAATGAATATTGAATGTGAATTAGAACTCTTGGAACTAAAATAAGTGTGTTTAGAGTCATTTTAATGCCTGAAATTGGTCAAAATAGAAGCTTCTGAGTAGGAGAAAAAGTCTGTAAAAATTGCAATTTTGGTCACATTGAGGATATAAAAAGTAGTTATTCAACATGAGGCACAATCCAAATGACATTTTGAATACATTTTTCTACAGTCCAAAAAATCAATTTTCTGATGAAAAACGATGACCCGTGACCTGTCGAACTTTTTCCAAATGGTCAGAAATGATCATTTTTTTTATGTTACATTTTTTGACTGTAGATTAATATTGAATGTGAATTAGAACTCTTGGAACTAAAATAAGTGTGTTTAGAGTCATTTTAATGCCTAAAATTGGTTGAAATAGAAGCTTCTAAGTAGGAGAAAAAGTCTGTAAAAATGGCAATTTTGGTCACTTTGAGGCTATAAAAATAGTTATTCAACATGAGACACAATCCAAATGACATTTTGAATCAATTTTTCTACAGTCCAAAAAATCAATTTTCTGATGAAAAATGATGACCCGTGACCTGTCGAACTTTCTCCAAAAGGTCAGAAATGATAATTTTTTATTGTTTAATTTTTTTGACTGTAAATGAATATTGAATGTGAATTAGAACTCTTGGAACTAAAATAAGTGTGTTTAGAGTCATTTTAAACCCTGAAATTGGTCGAAATAGAAGCTTCTGAGTAGGAGAAAAAGTCTGTAAAAATGGCAATTTTGGTCACTTTGAGGCTAAAAAAATAGGTATTCAACATGAGGCACAATCCAAATGACATTTTGAATCAATTTTTCTACAGTCCAAAACATCAATTTTCTGATGAAAAACGATGACCCGTGACCTGTCGAACTTTCTCCAAATGGTCAGAAATGATAATTTTTTATTGTTTAATTTTTTGACTGTAAATGAATATTGAATGTGAATTAGAACTCTTGGAACTAAAATGAGTGTGTTTAGTATCATTTTAATGCCTGAAATTGGTTGAAATAAGCTTCTGAGTAGGAGAAAAAGTCTGTAAAATCGCAATTTTGGTCACTTTGAGACTATAAAAAGTAGTTACTCAACATGAGGCACAAACCAAATGACATTTTGAATAAATTTTTCTACAGGCCAAAAATCAATTTTCTGATGAAAAACGATGACCCGTGACCTGTCGAACTTTCTCCAAATGGTCAGAAATGATAATTTTTTAATGTTTAATTTTTTGACTGTAAATGAATATTGAATGTGAATTAGAACTCTTGGAACTAAAATAAGTGTGTTTAGAGTCATTTTAATGCCTGAAATTGGTCAAAATAGAAGCTTCTGAGTAGGAGAAAAAGTCTGTAAAAATTGCAATTTTGGTCACATTGAGGATATAAAAAGTAGTTATTCAACATGAGGCACAATCCAAATGACATTTTGAATCAATTTTTCTACAGTCCAAAACATCAATTTTCTGATGAAAAACGATGGCCCGTGACCTGTCGAACTTTCTCCAAATGGTCAGAAATTATAATTTTTTAATTTTATATTTTTTGACTGTAAATGAATATTGAATGTGAATTAGAAATTTTGAAGCTTAAGTGTGTTTAATGTCATTTTAATGCCTGAAATTGGTCAAAATAGAAGCTTCTGAGAAGGAGAAAAAGTCTGTAAAAATGGCAATTTTGGTCACATTGAGGCTATAAAAAGTAGTTATTTAACATGAGGCACAATACAAATGACATTTTGAATCAATTTTTCTATAGTCCAAAAAATCAATTTTCTGATGAAAAACGATGACCCGTGACCTGTCGAACTTTCTCCAAATGGTCAGAAATGATAATTTTTTAATGTTTAATTTTTTGACTGTAAATGAATATTGAATGTGAATTAGAACTCTTGGAACTAAAATAAGTGTGTTTAGAGTCATTTTAATGCCTGAAATTGGTCAAAATAGAAGCTTCTGAGTAGGAGAAAAAGTCTGTAAAAATTGCAATTTTGGTCACATTGAGGATATAAAAAGTAGTTATTCAACATGAGGCACAATCCAAATGACATTTTGAATAAATTTTTCTACAGTCCAAAAAATCAATTTTCTGATGAAAAACGATGACCCGTGACCTGTCGAACTTTCTCCAAATGGTCAGAAATGATAATTTTTTAATGTTTAATTTTTTGACTGTAAATGAATATTGAATGTGAATTAGAACTCTTGGAACTAAAATAAGTGTGTTTAGAGTCATTTTAATGCCTAAAATTGGTTGAAATAGAAGCTTCTAAGTAGGAGAAAAAGTCTGTAAAAATGGCAATTTTGGTCACTTTGAGGTTATAAAAATAGTTATTCAACATGAGACACAATCCAAATGACATTTTGAATCAATTTTTCTACAGTCCAAAAAATCAATTTTCTGATGAAAAATGATGACCCGTGACCTGTCGAACTTTCTCCAAAAGGTCAGAAATGATAATTTTTTATTGTTTAATTTTTTTGACTGTAAATGAATATTGAATGTGAATTAGAACTCTTGGAACTAAAATAAGTGTGTTTAGAGTCATTTTAAACCCTGAAATTGGTCGAAATAGCAGCTTCTGAGTAGGAGAAAAAGTCTGTAAAAATCGGAATTTTGGTCACTTTGAGGCTAAAAAAATAGGTATTCAACATGAGGCACAATCCAAATGACATTTTGAATCAATTTTTCTACAGTCCAAAACATCAATTTTCTGATGAAAAACGATGGCCCGTGACCTGTCGAACTTTCTCCAAATGGTCAGAAATTATAATTTTTTAATTTTACATTTTTTGACTGTAAATGAATATTGAATGTGAATTAGAACTCTTGGAACTAAAATAAGTGTGTTTAGAGTCATTTTAATGCCTGAAATTGGTCAAAATAGAAGCTTCTGTGTAGGAGAAAAAGTCTGTAAAAATTGCAATTTTGGTCACATTGAGGATATAAAATGTAGTTATTCAACATGAGGCACAATCCAAATGACATTTTGAATCAATTTTTCTACAGTCCAAAAAATCAATTTTCTGATGAAAAACGATGACCCGTGACCTGTCGAACTTTCTCCAAATGGTCAGAAATGATAATTTTTTAATGTTTAATTTTTTGACTGTAAATGAATATTGAATGTGAATTAGAACTCTTGGAACTAAAATAAGTGTGTTTAGAGTCATTTTAATGCCTAAAATTGGTTGAAATAGAAGCTTCTAAGTAGGAGAAAAAGTCTGTAAAATGGCAATTTTGGTCACTTTGAGGTTATAAAAATAGTTATTCAACATGAGACACAATCCAAATGACATTTTGAATCAATTTTTCTACAGTCCAAAAAATCAATTTTCTGATGAAAAATGATGACCCGTGACCTGTCGAACTTTCTCCAAAAGGTCAGAAATGATAATTTTTTATTGTTTAATTTTTTTGACTGTAAATGAATATTGAATGTGAATTAGAACTCTTGGAACTAAAATAAGTGTGTTTAGAGTCATTTTAAACCCTGAAATTGGTCGAAATAGAAGCTTCTGAGTAGGAGAAAAAGTCTGTAAAAATGGCAATTTTGGTCACTTTGAGGCTAAAAAAATAGGTATTCAACATGAGGCACAATCCAAATGACATTTTGAATCAATTTTTCTACAGTCCAAAACATCAATTTTCTGATGAAAAACGATGACCCGTGACCTGTCGAACTTTCTCCAAATGGTCAGAAATTATAATTTTTTAATTTTACATTTTTTGACTGTAAATGAATATTGAATGTGAATTAGAAATTTTGAAGCTAAAATAAGTGTGTTTAATGTCATTTTAATGCCTGAAATTGGTCGAAATAGAAGCTTCTGAGAAGGAGAAAAAGTCTGTAAAAATGGCAATTTTGGTCACATTGAGGCTATAAAAAGTAGTTATTCAACATGAGGCACAATCCAAATGACATTTTGAATCAATTTTTCTATAGTCCAAAAAATCAATTTTCTGATGAAAAACGATGACCCGTGACCTGTCGAAATTTCTCCAAATGGTCAGAAATGATCATTTTTTAATGTTTAATTTTTTGACTGTAAATGAATATTGAATGTGAATCAGAACTCTTAGAACTTAAAAAATTGTGTTTAGAGTCATTTTAATGCCTGAAATTGGTCGAAATAAGCTTCTGAGTAGGAGAAAAAGTCTGTAAAATCGCAATTTTGGTCACTTTGAGACTATAAAAAGTAGTTATTCAACATGAGGCACAAACCAAATGACATTTTGAATACATTTTTCTACAGGCCAAAAATCAATTTTCTGATGAAAAACGATGACCCGTGACCTGTCGAACTTTCTCCAAATGGTCAGAAATGATAATTTTTTAATGTTTAATTTTTTGACTGTAAATGAATATTGAATGTGAATTAGAACTCTTGGAACTAAAATAAGTGTGTTTAGTATCATTTTAATGCCTGAAATTGGTTGAAATAAGCTTCTGAGTAGGAGAAAAAGTCTGTAAAATCGCAATTTTGGTCACTTTGAGACTATAAAAAGTAGTTACTCAACATGAGGCACAATCCAAATGACATTTTGAATACATTTTTCTACAGTCCAAAAAATCAATTTTCTGATGAAAAACGATGACCCGTGACCTGTCGAACTTTTTCCAAATGGTCAGAAATGATCATTTTTTTTATGTTACATTTTTTGACTGTAGATTAATATTGAATGTGAATTAGAACTCTTGGAACTGAAATAAGTGAGTTTAGAGTCATTTTAATGCCTAAAATTGGTTGAAATAGAAGCTTCTAAGTAGGAGAAAAAGTCTGTAAAAATGGCAATTTTGGTCACATTGAGGCTATAAAAAGTAGTTATTCAACATGAGGCACAATACAAATGACATTTTGAATCAATTTTTCTATAGTCCAAAAAATCAATTTTCTGATGAAAAACGATGACCCGTGACCTGTCGAACTTTCTCCAAATGGTCAGAAATGATAATTTTTTAATGTTTAATTTTTTGACTGTAAATGAATATTGAATGTGAATTAGAACTCTTGGAACTAAAATAAGTGTGTTTAGAGTCATTTTAAACCCTGAAATTGGTCGAAATAGAAGCTTCTGAGTAGGAGAAAAAGTCTGTAAAAATCGGAATTTTGGTCACTTTGAGGCTAAAAAAATAGGTATTCAACATGAGGCACAATCCAAATGACATTTTGAATCAATTTTTCTACAGTCCAAAACATCAATTTTCTGATGAAAAACGATGGCCCGTGACCTGTCGAACTTTCTCCAAATGGTCAGAAATTATAATTTTTTAATTTTACATTTTTTGACTGTAAATGAATATTGAATGTGAATTAGAAATTTTGAAGCTAAAATAAGTGTGTTTAATGTCATTTTAATGCCTGAAATTGGTCGAAATAGAAGCTTCTGAGAAGGAGAAAAAGTCTGTAAGAATGGCAATTTTGGTCACATTGAGGCTATAAAAAGTAGTTATTCAACATGAGGCACAATCCAAATGACATTTTGAATCAATTTTTCTATAGTCCAAAAAATCAATTTTCTGATGAAAAACGATGACCCGTGACCTGTCGAAATTTCTCCAAATGGTCAGAAATGATCATTTTTTAATGTTTAATTTTTTGACTGTAAATGAATATTGAATGTGAATCAGAACTCTTAGAACTTAAAAAATTGTGTTTAGAGTCATTTTAATGCCTGAAATTGGTCGAAATAAGCTTCTGAGTAGGAGAAAAAGTCTGTAAAATCGCAATTTTGGTCACTTTGAGACTATAAAAAGTAGTTATTCAACATGAGGCAAAAACCAAATGACATTTTGAATACATTTTTCTACAGGGCAAAAATCAATTTTCTGATGAAAAACGATGACCCGTGACCTGTCGAACTTTATCCAAATGGTCAGAAATGATAATTTTTTAATGTTTAATTTTTTGACTGTAAATGAATATTGAATGTGAATTAGAACTCTTGGAACTAAAATAAGTGTGTTTAGAGTCATTTTAATGCCTGAAATTGGTCAAAATAGAAGCTTCTGAGTAGGAGAAAAAGTCTGTAAAAATTGCAATTTTGGTCACATTGAGGATATAAAAAGTAGTTATTCAACATGAGGCACAATCCAAATGACATTTTGAATACATTTTTCTACAGTCCAAAAAATCAATTTTCTGATGAAAAACGATGACCCGTGACCTGTCGAACTTTTTCCAAATGGTCAGAAATGATCATTTTTTTTATGTTACATTTTTTGACTGTAGATTAATATTGAATGTGAATTAGAACTCTTGGAACTAAAATAAGTGTGTTTAGAGTCATTTTAATGCCTAAAATTGGTTGAAATAGAAGCTTCTAAGTAGGAGAAAAAGTCTGTAAAAATGGCAATTTTGGTCACTTTGAGGCTATAAAAATAGTTATTCAACATGAGACACAATCCAAATGACATTTTGAATCAATTTTTCTACAGTCCAAAAAATCAATTTTCTGATGAAAAATGATGACCCGTGACCTGTCGAACTTTCTCCAAAAGGTCAGAAATGATAATTTTTTATTGTTTAATTTTTTTGACTGTAAATGAATATTGAATGTGAATTAGAACTCTTGGAACTAAAATAAGTGTGTTTAGAGTCATTTTAAACCCTGAAATTGGTCGAAATAGAAGCTTCTGAGTAGGAGAAAAAGTCTGTAAAAATGGCAATTTTGGTCACTTTGAGGCTAAAAAAATAGGTATTCAACATGAGGCACAATCCAAATGACATTTTGAATCAATTTTTCTACAGTCCAAAACATCAATTTTCTGATGAAAAACGATGACCCGTGACCTGTCGAACTTTCTCCAAATGGTCAGAAATGATAATTTTTTATTGTTTAATTTTTTGACTGTAAATGAATATTGAATGTGAATTAGAACTCTTGGAACTAAAATGAGTGTGTTTAGTATCATTTTAATGCCTGAAATTGGTTGAAATAAGCTTCTGAGTAGGAGAAAAAGTCTGTAAAATCGCAATTTTGGTCACTTTGAGACTATAAAAAGTAGTTACTCAACATGAGGCACAAACCAAATGACATTTTGAATAAATTTTTCTACAGGCCAAAAATCAATTTTCTGATGAAAAACGATGACCCGTGACCTGTCGAACTTTCTCCAAATGGTCAGAAATGATAATTTTTTAATGTTTAATTTTTTGACTGTAAATGAATATTGAATGTGAATTAGAACTCTTGGAACTAAAATAAGTGTGTTTAGAGTCATTTTAATGCCTGAAATTGGTCAAAATAGAAGCTTCTGAGTAGGAGAAAAAGTCTGTAAAAATTGCAATTTTGGTCACATTGAGGATATAAAAAGTAGTTATTCAACATGAGGCACAATCCAAATGACATTTTGAATCAATTTTTCTACAGTCCAAAACATCAATTTTCTGATGAAAAACGATGGCCCGTGACCTGTCGAACTTTCTCCAAATGGTCAGAAATTATAATTTTTTAATTTTATATTTTTTGACTGTAAATGAATATTGAATGTGAATTAGAAATTTTGAAGCTTAAGTGTGTTTAATGTCATTTTAATGCCTGAAATTGGTCAAAATAGAAGCTTCTGAGAAGGAGAAAAAGTCTGTAAAAATGGCAATTTTGGTCACATTGAGGCTATAAAAAGTAGTTATTTAACATGAGGCACAATACAAATGACATTTTGAATCAATTTTTCTATAGTCCAAAAAATCAATTTTCTGATGAAAAACGATGACCCGTGACCTGTCGAACTTTCTCCAAATGGTCAGAAATGATAATTTTTTAATGTTTAATTTTTTGACTGTAAATGAATATTGAATGTGAATTAGAACTCTTGGAACTAAAATAAGTGTGTTTAGAGTCATTTTAATGCCTGAAATTGGTCAAAATAGAAGCTTCTGAGTAGGAGAAAAAGTCTGTAAAAATTGCAATTTTGGTCACATTGAGGATATAAAAAGTAGTTATTCAACATGAGGCACAATCCAAATGACATTTTGAATAAATATTTCTACAGTCCAAAAAATCAATTTTCTGATGAAAAACGATGACCCGTGACCTGTCGAACTTTCTCCAAATGGTCAGAAATGATAATTTTTTAATGTTTAATTTTTTGACTGTAAATGAATATTGAATGTGAATTAGAACTCTTGGAACTAAAATAAGTGTGTTTAGAGTCATTTTAATGCCTAAAATTGGTTGAAATAGAAGCTTCTAAGTAGGAGAAAAAGTCTGTAAAAATGGCAATTTTGGTCACTTTGAGGTTATAAAAATAGTTATTCAACATGAGACACAATCCAAATGACATTTTGAATCAATTTTTCTACAGTCCAAAAAATCAATTTTCTGATGAAAAATGATGACCCGTGACCTGTCGAACTTTCTCCAAAAGGTCAGAAATGATAATTTTTTATTGTTTAATTTTTTTGACTGTAAATGAATATTGAATGTGAATTAGAACTCTTGGAACTAAAATAAGTGTGTTTAGAGTCATTTTAAACCCTGAAATTGGTCGAAATAGAAGCTTCTGAGTAGGAGAAAAAGTCTGTAAAAATGGCAATTTTGGTCACTTTGAGGCTAAAAAAATAGGTATTCAACATGAGGCACAATCCAAATGACATTTTGAATCAATTTTTCTACAGTCCAAAACATCAATTTTCTGATGAAAAACGATGACCCGTGACCTGTCGAACTTTCTCCAAATGGTCAGAAATTATAATTTTTTAATTTTACATTTTTTGACTGTAAATGAATATTGAATGTGAATTAGAAATTTTGAAGCTAAAATAAGTGTGTTTAATGTCATTTTAATGCCTGAAATTGGTCGAAATAGAAGCTTCTGAGAAGGAGAAAAAGTCTGTAAAAATGGCAATTTTGGTCACATTGAGGCTATAAAAAGTAGTTATTCAACATGAGGCACAATCCAAATGACATTTTGAATCAATTTTTCTATAGTCCAAAAAATCAATTTTCTGATGAAAAACGATGACCCGTGACCTGTCGAAATTTCTCCAAATGGTCAGAAATGATCATTTTTTAATGTTTAATTTTTTGACTGTAAATGAATATTGAATGTGAATCAGAACTCTTAGAACTTAAAAAATTGTGTTTAGAGTCATTTTAATGCCTGAAATTGGTCGAAATAAGCTTCTGAGTAGGAGAAAAAGTCTGTAAAATCGCAATTTTGGTCACTTTGAGACTATAAAAAGTAGTTATTCAACATGAGGCACAAACCAAATGACATTTTGAATACATTTTTCTACAGGCCAAAAATCAATTTTCTGATGAAAAACGATGACCCGTGACCTGTCGAACTTTCTCCAAATGGTCAGAAATGATAATTTTTTAATGTTTAATTTTTTGACTGTAAATGAATATTGAATGTGAATTAGAACTCTTGGAACTAAAATAAGTGTGTTTAGTATCATTTTAATGCCTGAAATTGGTTGAAATAAGCTTCTGAGTAGGAGAAAAAGTCTGTAAAATCGCAATTTTGGTCACTTTGAGACTATAAAAAGTAGTTACTCAACATGAGGCACAATCCAAATGACATTTTGAATACATTTTTCTACAGTCCAAAAAATCAATTTTCTGATGAAAAACGATGACCCGTGACCTGTCGAACTTTTTCCAAATGGTCAGAAATGATCATTTTTTTTATGTTACATTTTTTGACTGTAGATTAATATTGAATGTGAATTAGAACTCTTGGAACTGAAATAAGTGAGTTTAGAGTCATTTTAATGCCTAAAATTGGTTGAAATAGAAGCTTCTAAGTAGGAGAAAAAGTCTATAAAAATGGCAATTTTGGTCACATTGAGGCTATAAAAAGTAGTTATTCAACATGAGGCACAATACAAATGACATTTTGAATCAATTTTTCTATAGTCCAAAAAATCAATTTTCTGATGAAAAACGATGACCCGTGACCTGTCGAACTTTCTCCAAATGGTCAGAAATGATAATTTTTTAATGTTTAATTTTTTGACTGTAAATGAATATTGAATGTGAATTAGAACTCTTGGAACTAAAATAAGTGTGTTTAGAGTCATTTTAATGCCTGAAATTGGTCAAAATAGAAGCTTCTGAGTAGGAGAAAAAGTCTGTAAAAATTGCAATTTTGGTCACATTGAGGATATAAAAAGTAGTTATTCAACATGAGGCACAATCCAAATGACATTTTGAATAAATTTTTCTACAGTCCAAAAAATCAATTTTCTGATGAAAAACGATGACCCGTGACCTGTCGAACTTTTTCCAAATGGTCAGAAATGATCATTTTTTTTATGTTACATTTTTTGACTGTAGATTAATATTGAATGTGAATTAGAACTCTTGGAACTAAAATAGGTGTGTTTAGAGTCATTTTAATGCCTGAAATTGGTCGAAATAGAAGCTTCTGAGTAGGAGAAAAAGTCTGTAAAAACTGGCAATTTTGGTCACATTGAGGCTATAAAAAGTAGTTATTCAACATGAGGCACAATCCAAATGACATTTTGAATCAATTTTTCTACAGTCCAAAACATAAATTTTCTGATGAAAAACGATGACCCGTGACCTGTCGAACTTTCTCCAAATGGTCAGAAATGATAATTTTTTAATGTTTAATTTTTTGACTGTAAATGAATATTGAATGTGAATTAGAACTCTTGGAACTAAAATAAGTGTGTTTAGAGTCATTTTAATGCCTGAAATTGGTCAAAATAGAAGCTTCTGAGTAGGAGAAAAAGTCTGTAAAAATTGCAATTTTGGTCACATTGAGGATATAAAAAGTAGTTATTCAACATGAGGCACAATCCAAATGACATTTTGAATAAATTTTTCTACAGTCCAAAAAATCAATTTTCTGATGAAAAACGATGACCCGTGACCTGTCGAACTTTTTCCAAATGGTCAGAAATGATCATTTTTTTTATGTTACATTTTTTGACTGTAGATTAATATTGAATGTGAATTAGAACTCTTGGAACTAAAATAGGTGTGTTTAGAGTCATTTTAATGCCTGAAATTGGTCGAAATAGAAGCTTCTGAGTAGGAGAAAAAGTCTGTAAAAACTGGCAATTTTGGTCACATTGAGGCTATAAAAAGTAGTTATTCAACATGAGGCACAATCCAAATGACATTTTGAATCAATTTTTCTACAGTCCAAAACATAAATTTTCTGATGAAAAACGATGACCCGTGACCTGTCGAACTTTCTCCAAATGGTCAGAAATGATAATTTTGTAATGTTTAATTGTTTGACTGTAAATGAATATTGAATGTGAATTAGAACTCTTGGAACTAAAATAAGTGTGTTTAGAGTCATTTTAATGCCTGAAATTGGTCAAAATAGAAGCTTCTGAGTAGGAGAAAAAGTCTGTAAAAATTGCAATTTTGGTCACATTGAGGATATAAAAAGTAGTTATTCAACATGAGGCACAATCCAAATGACATTTTGAATACATTTTTCTACAGTCCAAAAATTCAATTTTCTGATGAAAAACGATGACCCGTGACCTGTCGAACTTTCTCCAAATGGTCAGAAATGATAATTTTTTAATGTTTAATTTTTTGACTGTAAATGAATATTGAATGTGAATTAGAACTCTTGGAACTAAAATAAGTGTGTTTAGAGTCATTTTATGCCTAAAATTGGTTGAAATAGAAGCTTCTAAGTAGGAGAAAAAGTCTGTAAAAATGGCAATTTTGGTCACTTTGAGGTTATAAAAATAGTTATTCAACATGAGACACAATCCAAATGACATTTTGAATCAATTTTTCTACAGTCCAAAAAATCAATTTTCTGATGAAAAATGATGACCCGTGACCTGTCGAACTTTCTCCAAAAGGTCAGAAATGATAATTTTTTATTGTTTAATTTTTTTGACTGTAAATGAATATTGAATGTGAATTAGAACTCTTGGAACTAAAATAAGTGTGTTTAGAGTCATTTTAAACCCTGAAATTGGTCGAAAAAGAAGCTTCTGAGTAGGAGAAAAAGTCTGTAAAAATCGGAATTTTGGTCACTTTGAGGCTAAAAAAATAGGTATTCAACATGAGGCACAATCCAAATGACATTTTGAATCAATTTTTCTACAGTCCAAAACATCAATTTTCTGATGAAAAACGATGGCCCGTGACCTGTCGAACTTTCTCCAAATGGTCAGAAATTAGAATTTTTTAATTTTACATTTTTTTACTGTAAATGAATATTGAATGTGAATTAGAACTCTTGGAACTAAAATAAGTGTGTTTAGAGTCATTTTAATGCCTGAAATTGGTCAAAATAGAAGCTTCTGAGTAGGAGAAAAAGTCTGTAAAAATTGCAATTTTGGTCACATTGAGGATATAAAATGTAGTTATTCAACATGAGGCACAATCCAAATGACATTTTGAATCAATTTTTCTACAGTCCAAAAAATCAATTTTCTGATGAAAAACGATGACCCGTGACCTGTCGAACTTTCTCCAAATGGTCAGAAATGATAATTTTTTAATGTTTAATTTTTTGACTGTAAATGAATATTGAATGTGAATTAGAACTCTTGGAACTAAAATAAGTGTGTTTAGAGTCATTTTAATGCCTAAAATTGGTTGAAATAGAAGCTTCTAAGTAGGAGAAAAAGTCTGTAAAAATGGCAATTTTGGTCACTTTGAGGTTATAAAAATAGTTATTCAACATGAGACACAATCCAAATGACATTTTGAATCAATTTTTCTACAGTCCAAAAAATCAATTTTCTGATGAAAAATGATGACCCGTGACCTGTCGAACTTTCTCCAAAAGGTCAGAAATGATAATTTTTTATTGTTTAATTTTTTTGACTGTAAATGAATATTGAATGTGAATTAGAACTCTTGGAACTAAAATAAGTGTGTTTAGAGTCATTTTAAACCCTGAAATTGGTCGAAATAGAAGCTTCTGAGTAGGAGAAAAAGTCTGTAAAAATGGCAATTTTGGTCACTTTGAGGCTAAAAAAATAGGTATTCAACATGAGGCACAATCCAAATGACATTTTGAATCAATTTTTCTACAGTCCAAAACATCAATTTTCTGATGAAAAACGATGACCCGTGACCTGTCGAACTTTCTCCAAATGGTCAGAAATTATAATTTTTTAATTTTACATTTTTTGACTGTAAATGAATATTGAATGTGAATTAGAAATTTTGAAGCTAAAATAAGTGTGTTTAATGTCATTTTAATGCCTGAAATTGGTCGAAATAGAAGCTTCTGAGAAGGAGAAAAAGTCTGTAAAAATGGCAATTTTGGTCACATTGAGGCTATAAAAAGTAGTTATTCAACATGAGGCACAATCCAAATGACATTTTGAATCAATTTTTCTACAGTCCAAAACATAAATTTTCTGATGAAAAACGATGACCCGTGACCTGTCGAACTTTCTCCAAATGGTCAGAAATGATAATTTTTTAATGTTTAATTTTTTGACTGTAAATGAATATTGAATGTGAATTAGAACTCTTGGAACTAAAATAAGTGTGTTTAGAGTCATTTTAATGCCTGAAATTGGTCAAAATAGAAGCTTCTGAGTAGGAGAAAAAGTCTGTAAAAATTGCAATTTTGGTCACATTGAGGATATAAAAAGTAGTTATTCAACATGAGGCACAATCCAAATGACATTTTGAATAAATTTTTCTACAGTTCAAAAAATCAATTTTCTGATGAAAAACGATGACCCGTGACCTGTCGAACTTTTTCCAAATGGTCAGAAATGATCATTTTTTTTATGTTACATTTTTTGACTGTAGATTAATATTGAATGTGAATTAGAACTCTTGGAACTAAAATAGGTGTGTTTAGAGTCATTTTAATGCCTGAAATTGGTCGAAATAGAAGCTTCTGAGTAGGAGAAAAAGTCTGTAAAAACTGGCAATTTTGGTCACATTGAGGCTATAAAAAGTAGTTATTCAACATGAGGCACAATCCAAATGACATTTTGAATCAATTTTTCTACAGTCCAAAACATAAATTTTCTGATGAAAAACGATGACCCGTGACCTGTCGAACTTTCTCCAAATGGTCAGAAATGATAATTTTGTAATGTTTAATTGTTTGACTGTAAATGAATATTGAATGTGAATTAGAACTCTTGGAACTAAAATAAGTGTGTTTAGAGTCATTTTAATGCCTGAAATTGGTCAAAATAGAAGCTTCTGAGTAGGAGAAAAAGTCTGTAAAAATTGCAATTTTGGTCACATTGAGGATATAAAAAGTAGTTATTCAACATGAGGCACAATCCAAATGACATTTTGAATACATTTTTCTACAGTCCAAAAATTCAATTTTCTGATGAAAAACGATGACCCGTGACCTGTCGAACTTTCTCCAAATGGTCAGAAATGATAATTTTTTAATGTTTAATTTTTTGACTGTAAATGAATATTGAATGTGAATTAGAACTCTTGGAACTAAAATAAGTGTGTTTAGAGTCATTTTAATGCCTAAAATTGGTTGAAATAGAAGCTTCTAAGTAGGAGAAAAAGTCTGTAAAAATGGCAATTTTGGTCACTTTGAGGCTATAAAAATAGTTATTCAACATGAGACACAATCCACATGACATTTTGAATCAATTTTTCTACAGTCCAAAAAATCAATTTTCTGATGAAAAATGATGACCCGTGACCTGTCGAACTTTCTCCAAAAGGTCAGAAATGATAATTTTTTATTGTTTAATTTTTTTGACTGTAAATGAATATTGAATGTGAATTAGAAGTCTTGGAACTAAAATAAGTGTGTTTAGAGTCATTTTAAACCCTGAAATTGGTCGAAATAGAAGCTTCTGAGTAGGAGAAAAAGTCTGTAAAAATGGCAATTTTGGTCACTTTGAGGCTAAAAAAATAGGTATTCAACATGAGGCACAATCCAAATGACATTTTGAATCAATTTTTCTACAGTCCAAAACATCAATTTTCTGATGAAAAACGATGACCCGTGACCTGTCGAACTTTCTCCAAATGGTCAGAAATTATAATTTTTTAATTTTACATTTTTTGACTGTAAATGAATATTGAATGTGAATTAGAAATTTTGAAGCTAAAATAAGTGTGTTTAATGTCATTTTAATGCCTGAAATTGGTCGAAATAGAAGCTTCTGAGAAGGAGAAAAAGTCTGTAAAAATGGCAATTTTGGTCACATTGAGGCTATAAAAAGTAGTTATTCAACATGAGGCACAATCCAAATGACATTTTGAATCAATTTTTCTATAGTCCAAAAAATCAATTTTCTGATGAAAAACGATGACCCGTGACCTGTCGAAATTTCTCCAAATGGTCAGAAATGATCATTTTTTAATGTTTAATTTTTTGACTGTAAATGAATATTGAATGTGAATCAGAACTCTTAGAACTTAAAAAATTGTGTTTAGAGTCATTTTAATGCCTGAAATTGGTCGAAATAAGCTTCTGAGTAGGAGAAAAAGTCTGTAAAATCGCAATTTTGGTCACTTTGAGACTATAAAAAGTAGTTATTCAACATGAGGCACAAACCAAATGACATTTTGAATACATTTTTCTACAGGCCAAAAATCAATTTTCTGATGAAAAACGATGACCCGTGACCTGTCGAACTTTCTCCAAATGGTCAGAAATGATAATTTTTTAATGTTTAATTTTTTGACTGTAAATGAATATTGAATGTGAATCAGAACTCTTGGAACTAAAATAAGTGTGTTTAGTATCATTTTAATGCCTGAAATTGGTTGAAATAAGCTTCTGAGTAGGAGAAAAAGTCTGTAAAATCGCAATTTTGGTCACTTTGAGACTATAAAAAGTAGTTACTCAACATGAGGCACAATCCAAATGACATTTTGAATACATTTTTCTACAGTCCAAAAAATCAATTTTCTGATGAAAAACGATGACCCGTGACCTGTCGAACTTTTTCCAAATGGTCAGAAATGATCATTTTTTTTATGTTACATTTTTTGACTGTAGATTAATATTGAATGTGAATTAGAACTCTTGGAACTAAAATAAGTGTGTTTAGAGTCATTTTAATGCCTAAAATTGGTTGAAATAGAAGCTTCTAAGTAGGAGAAAAAGTCTGTAAAAATGGCAATTTTGGTCACATTGAGGCTATAAAAAGTAGTTATTCAACATGAGGCACAATACAAATGACATTTTGAATCAATTTTTCTATAGTCCAAAAAATCAATTTTCTGATGAAAAACGATGACCCGTGACCTGTCGAACTTTCTCCAAATGGTCAGAAATGATAATTTTTTAATGTTTAATTTTTTGACTGTAAATGAATATTGAATGTGAATTAGAACTCTTGGAACTAAAATAAGTGTGTTTAGAGTCATTTTAATGCCTGAAATTGGTCAAAATAGAAGCTTCTGAGTAGGAGAAAAAGTCTGTAAAAATTGCAATTTTGGTCACATTGAGGATATAAAAAGTAGTTATTCAACATGAGGCACAATCCAAATGACATTTTGAATAAATTTTTCTACAGTCCAAAAAATCAATTTTCTGATGAAAAACGATGACCCGTGACCTGTCGAACTTTTTCCAAATGGTCAGAAATGATCATTTTTTTTATGTTACATTTTTTGACTGTAGATTAATATTGAATGTGAATTAGAACTCTTGGAACTAAAATAGGTGTGTTTAGAGTCATTTTAATGCCTGAAATTGGTCGAAATAGAAGCTTCTGAGTAGGAGAAAAAGTCTGTAAAAACTGGCAATTTTGGTCACATTGAGGCTATAAAAAGTAGTTATTCAACATGAGGCACAATCCAAATGACATTTTGAATCAATTTTTCTACAGTCCAAAACATAAATTTTCTGATGAAAAACGATGACCCGTGACCTGTCGAACTTTCTCCAAATGGTCAGAAATGATAATTTTTTAATGTTTAATTTTTTGACTGTAAATGAATATTGAATGTGAATTAGAACTCTTGGAACTAAAATAAGTGTGTTTAGAGTCATTTTAATGCCTGAAATTGGTCAAAATAGAAGCTTCTGAGTAGGAGAAAAAGTCTGTAAAAATTGCAATTTTGGTCACATTGAGGATATAAAAAGTAGTTATTCAACATGAGGCACAATCCAAATGACATTTTGAATAAATTTTTCTACAGTCCAAAAAATCAATTTTCTGATGAAAAACGATGACCCGTGACCTGTCGAACTTTTTCCAAATGGTCAGAAATGATCATTTTTTTTATGTTACATTTTTTGACTGTAGATTAATATTGAATGTGAATTAGAACTCTTGGAACTAAAATAGGTGTGTTTAGAGTCATTTTAATGCCTGAAATTGGTCGAAATAGAAGCTTCTGAGTAGGAGAAAAAGTCTGTAAAAACTGGCAATTTTGGTCACATTGAGGCTATAAAAAGTAGTTATTCAACATGAGGCACAATCCAAATGACATTTTGAATCAATTTTTCTACAGTCCAAAACATAAATTTTCTGATGAAAAACGATGACCCGTGACCTGTCGAACTTTCTCCAAATGGTCAGAAATGATAATTTTGTAATGTTTAATTGTTTGACTGTAAATGAATATTGAATGTGAATTAGAACTCTTGGAACTAAAATAAGTGTGTTTAGAGTCATTTTAATGCCTGAAATTGGTCAAAATAGAAGCTTCTGAGTAGGAGAAAAAGTCTGTAAAAATTGCAATTTTGGTCACATTGAGGATATAAAAAGTAGTTATTCAACATGAGGCACAATCCAAATGACATTTTGAATACATTTTTCTACAGTCCAAAAATTCAATTTTCTGATGAAAAACGATGACCCGTGACCTGTCGAACTTTCTCCAAATGGTCAGAAATGATAATTTTTTAATGTTTAATTTTTTGACTGTAAATGAATATTGAATGTGAATTAGAACTCTTGGAACTAAAATAAGTGTGTTTAGAGTCATTTTAATGCCTAAAATTGGTTGAAATAGAAGCTTCTAAGTAGGAGAAAAAGTCTGTAAAAATGGCAATTTTGGTCACTTTGAGGTTATAAAAATAGTTATTCAACATGAGACACAATCCAAATGACATTTTGAATCAATTTTTCTACAGTCCAAAAAATCAATTTTCTGATGAAAAATGATGACCCGTGACCTGTCGAACTTTCTCCAAAAGGTCAGAAATGATAATTTTTTATTGTTTAATTTTTTTGACTGTAAATGAATATTGAATGTGAATTAGAACTCTTGGAACTAAAATAAGTGTGTTTAGAGTCATTTTAAACCCTGAAATTGGTCGAAAAAGAAGCTTCTGAGTAGGAGAAAAAGTCTGTAAAAATCGGAATTTTGGTCACTTTGAGGCTAAAAAAATAGGTATTCAACATGAGGCACAATCCAAATGACATTTTGAATCAATTTTTCTACAGTCCAAAACATCAATTTTCTGATGAAAAACGATGGCCCGTGACCTGTCGAACTTTCTCCAAATGGTCAGAAATGATAATTTTTTAATGTTTAAAATTTTGATTGTAAATGAATATTGAATGTGAATTAGAACTCTTTGGAACTAAAATAAGTGTGTTTAGTATCATTTTAATGCCTGAAATTGGTCGAAATAGAAGCTTCTGAGAAGGAGAAAAAGTCTGTAAAAATGGCAATTTTGGTCACATTGAGGCTATAAAAAGTTGTTATTCAACATGAGACACAATCCAAATGACATTTTGAATCAATTTTTCTACAGTCCAAAACATAAATTTTCTGATGAAAAACGATGACCCGTGACCTGTCGAACTTTCTCCAAATGGTCAGAAATGATAATTTTTTAATGTTTAATTTTTTGACTGTAAATGAATATTGAATGTGAATTAGAACTCTTGGAACTAAAATAAGTGTGTTTAGAGTCATTTTAATGCCTGAAATTGGTCAAAATAGAAGCTTCTGAGTAGGAGAAAAAGTCTGTAAAAATTGCAATTTTGGTCACATTGAGGATATAAAAAGTAGTTATTCAACATGAGGCACAATCCAAATGACATTTTGAATAAATTTTTCTACAGTTCAAAAAATCAATTTTCTGATGAAAAACGATGACCCGTGACCTGTCGAACTTTTTCCAAATGGTCAGAAATGATCATTTTTTTTATGTTACATTTTTTGACTGTAGATTAATATTGAATGTGAATTAGAACTCTTGGAACTAAAATAGGTGTGTTTAGAGTCATTTTAATGCCTGAAATTGGTCGAAATAGAAGCTTCTGAGTAGGAGAAAAAGTCTGTAAAAACTGGCAATTTTGGTCACATTGAGGCTATAAAAAGTAGTTATTCAACATGAGGCACAATCCAAATGACATTTTGAATCAATTTTTCTACAGTCCAAAACATAAATTTTCTGATGAAAAACGATGACCCGTGACCTGTCGAACTTTCTCCAAATGGTCAGAAATGATAATTTTGTAATGTTTAATTGTTTGACTGTAAATGAATATTGAATGTGAATTAGAACTCTTGGAACTAAAATAAGTGTGTTTAGAGTCATTTTAATGCCTGAAATTGGTCAAAATAGAAGCTTCTGAGTAGGAGAAAAAGTCTGTAAAAATTGCAATTTTGGTCACATTGAGGATATAAAAAGTAGTTATTCAACATGAGGCACAATCCAAATGACATTTTGAATACATTTTTCTACAGTCCAAAAATTCAATTTTCTGATGAAAAACGATGACCCGTGACCTGTCGAACTTTCTCCAAATGGTCAGAAATGATAATTTTTTAATGTTTAATTTTTTGACTGTAAATGAATATTGAATGTGAATTAGAACTCTTGGAACTAAAATAAGTGTGTTTAGAGTCATTTTAATGCCTAAAATTGGTTGAAATAGAAGCTTCTAAGTAGGAGAAAAAGTCTGTAAAAATGGCAATTTTGGTCACTTTGAGGTTATAAAAATAGTTATTCAACATGAGACACAATCCAAATGACATTTTGAATCAATTTTTCTACAGTCCAAAAAATCAATTTTCTGATGAAAAATGATGACCCGTGACCTGTCGAACTTTCTCCAAAAGGTCAGAAATGATAATTTTTTCTTATTTAATTTTTTTGACTGTAAATGAATATTGAATGTGAATTAGAACTCTTGGAACTAAAATAAGTGTGTTTAGAGTCATTTTAAACCCTGAAATTGGTCGGAATAGAAGCTTCTGAGTAGGAGAAAAAGTCTGTAAAAATCGGAATTTTGGTCACTTTGAGGCTAAAAAAATAGGTATTCAACATGAGGCACAATCCAAATGACATTTTGAATCAATTTTTCTACAGTCCAAAACATCAATTTTCTGATGAAAAACGATGGCCCGTGACCTGTCGAACTTTCTCCAAATGGTCAGAAATTATAATTTTTTAATTTTACATTTTTTGACTGTAAATGAATATTGAATGTGAATTAGAACTCTTGGAACTAAAATAAGTGTGTTTAGAGTCATTTTAATGCCTGAAATTGGTCAAAATAGAAGCTTCTGAGTAGGAGAAAAAGTCTGTAAAAATTGCAATTTTGGTCACATTGAGGATATAAAATGTAGTTATTCAACATGAGGCACAATCCAAATGACATTTTGAATCAATTTTTCTACAGTCCAAAAAATCAATTTTCTGATGAAAAACGATGACCCGTGACCTGTCGAACTTTCTCCAAATGGTCAGAAATGATAATTTTTTAATGTTTAATTTTTTGACTGTAAATGAATATTGAATGTGAATTAGAACTCTTGGAACTAAAATAAGTGTGTTTAGAGTCATTTTAATGCCTAAAATTGGTTGAAATAGAAGCTTCTAAGTAGGAGAAAAAGTCTGTAAAAATGGCAATTTTGGTCACTTTGAGGTTATAAAAATAGTTATTCAACATGAGACACAATCCAAATGACATTTTGAATCAATTTTTCTACAGTCCAAAAAATCAATTTTCTGATGAAAAATGATGACCCGTGACCTGTCGAAATTTCTCCAAATGGTCAGAAATGATCATTTTTTAATGTTTAATTTTTTTACTGTAAATGAATATTGAATATGAATTAGAACTCTTGGAACTTAAAAAATTGTCTTTAGAGTCATTTTAATGCCTGGAATTGGTCGAAATTGAAGCTTCTAAGTAGGAGAAAAAGTCTGTAAAAATGGCAATTTTGGTCACTTTGAGGTTATAAAAAGTAGTTATTCAACATGAGACACAATCCAAATTACATTTTGAATCAATTTTTCCACAGGCCAAAAAATCAATTTTCTGATGAAAAACGATGACCTACTGTCGAACTTTATCCAAATGGTCAGAAATGATAATTTTTTAATGTTATATTTTTTGACTGTAAATGAATATTGAATGTGAATTAGAACTCTTGAAACTAAAATACGTGTGTTTAAAGTCATTTTAATGCCTGAAATTGGTCGAAATACAAGCTTCTGAGTAGGAGAAAAAGTCTGTAAAAATGGCAATTTTGGTCACTTTGAGGCTATAAAATGTAGTTATTCAACATGAGACACAATCCAAATGACATTTTGAATCAATTTTTCTACAGTCCAAAAAATCAATTTTCTGATGAAAAACGATGACCCGTGACCTGTCGAACTTTCTCCAAATGGTCAGAAATGATAATTGTTTAATGTTTAATTTTTTGACTGTAAATTAATATTGAATGTGAATTAGAACTCTTGGAACTAAAATAAGTGTGTTTAGTATCATTTTAATGCCTGAAATTGGTCGAAATAAGCTTCTGAGTAGGAGAAAAAGTCTGTAAAATCGCAATTTTGGTCACTTTGAGACTATAAAAAGTAGTTATTCAACATGAGGCACAAACCAAATGACATTTTGAATAAATTTTTCTACAGGCCAAAAAATCAATTTTCTGATGAAAAACGATGACCCGTGACCTGTCGAACTTTCTCCAAATGGTCAGAAATGATATTTTTTTAATGTTTAATTTTTTGACTGTAAATGAATATTGAATGTGAATTAGAACTCTTGGAACTAAAATAAGTGTGTTTAGAGTCATTTTAATGCCTGAAATTGGTCAAAATAGAAGCTTCTGAGTAGGAGAAAAAGTCTGTAAAAATTGCAATTTTGGTCACATTGAGGATATAAAAAGTAGTTATTCAACATGAGGCACAATCCAAATGACATTTTGAATACATTTTTCTACAGTCCAAAAAATCAATTTTCTGATGAAAAACGATGACCCGTGACCTGTCGAACTTTTTCCAAATGGTCAGAAATGATCATTTTTTTTATGTTACATTTTTTGACTGTAGATTAATATTGAATGTGAATTAGAACTCTTGGAACTAAAATAGGTGTGTTTAGAGTCATTTTAATGCCTGAAATTGGTCGAATTAAAAGCTTCTGAGTAGGAGAAAAAGTCTGTAAAAACTGGCAATTTTGGTCACATTGAGGCTATAAAAAGTAGTTATTCAACATGAGGCACAATCCAAATGACATTTTGAATCAATTTTTCTACAGTCCAAAACATAAATTTTCTGATGAAAAACGATGACCCGTGACCTGTCGAACTTTCTCCAAATGGTCAGAAATGATAATTTTTTAATGTTTAATTTTTTGACTGTAAATGAATATTGAATGTGAATTAGAACTCTTGGAACTAAAATAAGTGTGTTTAGAGTCATTTTAATGCCTGAAATTGGTCAAAATAGAAGCTTCTGAGTAGGAGAAAAAGTCTGTAAAAATTGCAATTTTGGTCACATTGAGGATATAAAAAGTAGTTATTCAACATGAGGCACAATCCAAATGACATTTTGAATAAATTTTTCTACAGTCCAAAAATTCAATTTTCTGATGAAAAACGATGACCCGTGACCTGTCGAACTTTCTCCAAATGGTCAGAAATGATAATTTTTTAATGTTTAATTTTTTGACTGTAAATGAATATTGAATGTGAATTAGAACTCTTGGAACTAAAATAAGTGTGTTTAGAGTCATTTTAATGCCTAAAATTGGTTGAAATAGAAGCTTCTAAGTAGGAGAAAAAGTCTGTAAAAATGGCAATTTTGGTCACTTTGAGGTTATAAAAATAGTTATTCAACATGAGACACAATCCAAATGACATTTTGAATCAATTTTTCTACAGTCCAAAAAATCAATTTTCTGATGAAAAATGATGACCCGTGACCTGTCGAACTTTCTCCAAAAGGTCAGAAATGATAATTTTTTATTGTTTAATTTTTTTGACTGTAAATGAATATTGAATGTGAATTAGAACTCTTGGAACTAAAATAAGTGTGTTTAGAGTCATTTTAAACCCTGAAATTGGTCGAAATAGAAGCTTCTGAGTAGGAGAAAAAGTCAGTAAAAATGGCAATTTTGGTCACTTTGAGGCTAAAAAAATAGGTATTCAACATGAGGCACAATCCAAATGACATTTTGAATCAATTTTTCTACAGTCCAAAACATCAATTTTCTGATGAAAAACGATGGCCCGTGACCTGTCGAACTTTCTCCAAATGGTCAGAAATTATAATTTTTTAATTTTACATTTTTTGACTGTAAATGAATATTGAATGTGAATTAGAAATTTTGAAGCTAAAATAAGTGTGTTTAATGTCATTTTAATGCCTGAAATTGGTCGAAATAGAAGCTTCTGAGAAGGAGAAAAAGTCTGTAAAAATGGCAATTTTGGTCACATTGAGGCTATAAAAAGTAGTTATTCAACATGAGGCACAATCCAAATGACATTTTGAATCAATTTTTCTATAGTCCAAAAAATCAATTTTCTGATGAAAAACGATGACCCGTGACCTGTCGAAATTTCTCCAAATGGTCAGAAATGATCATTTTTTAATGTTTAATTTTTTGACTGTAAATGAATATTGAATGTGAATCAGAACTCTTAGAACTTAAAAAATTGTGTTTAGAGTCATTTTAATGCCTGAAATTGGTCGAAATAAGCTTCTGAGTAGGAGAAAAAGTCTGTAAAATCGCAATTTTGGTCACTTTGAGACTATAAAAAGTAGTTATTCAACATGAGGCACAAACCAAATGACATTTTGAATACATTTTTCTACAGGCCAAAAATCAATTTTCTGATGAAAAACGATGACCCGTGACCTGTCGAACTTTCTCCAAATGGTCAGAAATGATAATTTTTTAATGTTTAATTTTTTGACTGTAAATGAATATTGAATGTGAATTAGAACTCTTGGAACTAAAATAAGTGTGTTTAGTATCATTTTAATGCCTGAAATTGGTTGAAATAAGCTTCTGAGTAGGAGAAAAAGTCTGTAAAATCGCAATTTTGGTCACTTTGAGACTATAAAAAGTAGTTACTCAACATGAGGCACAAACCAAATGACATTTTGAATACATTTTTCTACAGGCCAAAAATCAATTTTCTGATGAAAAACGATGACCCGTGACCTGTCGAACTTTCTCCAAATGGTCAGAAATGATAATTTTTTAATGTTTAATTTTTTGACTGTAAATGAATATTGAATGTGAATTAGAACTCTTGGAACTAAAATAAGTGTGTTTAGAGTCATTTTAATGCCTGAAATTGGTCGAAATAGAAGCTTCTGAGTAGGAGAAAAAGTCTGTAAAAATGGCAATTTTGGTCACTTTGAGGCTAAAAAAATAGGTATTCAACATGAGGCACAATCCAAATGACATTTTGAATCAATTTTTCTACAGTCCAAAACATCAATTTTCTGATGAAAAACGATGGCCCGTGACCTGTCGAACTTTCTCCAAGTGGTCAGAAATTATAATTTTTTAATTTTACATTTTTTGACTGTAAATGAATATTGAATGTGAATTAGAAATTTCGAAGCTAAAATAAGTGTGTTTAATGTCATTTTAATGCCTGGAATTGGTCGAAATAGAAGCTTCTGAGAAGGAGAAAAAGTCTGTAA
This sequence comes from Triturus cristatus, assembly GCF_964204655.1. Taxonomy (NCBI): domain Eukaryota; kingdom Metazoa; phylum Chordata; class Amphibia; order Caudata; family Salamandridae; genus Triturus; species Triturus cristatus. The sequence continues at coordinate 626,808,238 of NC_140592.1, read as the reverse complement.
GAATGGCAATTTTGGTCACATTGAGGCTATAAAAAGTAGTTATTCAACATGAGGCACAATCCAAATGACATTTTGAATCAATTTTTCTACAGTCCAAAAAATCAATTTTCTGATGAAAAACGATGACCCGTGACCTGTCGAAATTTCTCCAAATGGTCAGAAATGATCATTTTTTAATGTTTAATTTTTTGACTGTAAATGAATATTGAATGTGAATCAGAACTCTTAGAACTTAAAAAATTGTGTTTAGAGTCATTTTAATGCCTGAAATTGGTCGAAATAAGCTTCTGAGTAGGAGAAAAAGTCTGTAAAATCGCAATTTTGGTCACTTTGAGACTATAAAAAGTAGTTATTCAACATGAGGCACAAACCAAATGACATTTTGAATACATTTTTCTACAGGGCAAAAATCAATTTTCTGATGAAAAACGATGACCCGTGACCTGTCGAACTTTATCCAAATGGTCAGAAATGATAATTTTTTAATGTTTAATTTTTTGACTGTAAATGAATATTGAATGTGAATTAGAACTCTTGGAACTAAAATAAGTGTGTTTAGAGTCATTTTAATGCCTGAAATTGGTCAAAATAGAAGCTTCTGAGTAGGAGAAAAAGTCTGTAAAAATTGCAATTTTGGTCACATTGAGGATATAAAAAGTAGTTATTCAACATGAGGCACAATCCAAATGACATTTTGAATACATTTTTCTACAGTCCAAAAAATCAATTTTCTGATGAAAAACGATGACCCGTGACCTGTCGAACTTTTTCCAAATGGTCAGAAATGATCATTTTTTTTATGTTACATTTTTTGACTGTAGATTAATATTGAATGTGAATTAGAACTCTTGGAACTAAAATAAGTGTGTTTAGAGTCATTTTAATGCCTAAAATTGGTTGAAATAGAAGCTTCTAAGTAGGAGAAAAAGTCTGTAAAAATGGCAATTTTGGTCACTTTGAGGCTATAAAAATAGTTATTCAACATGAGACACAATCCAAATGACATTTTGAATCAATTTTTCTACAGTCCAAAAAATCAATTTTCTGATGAAAAATGATGACCCGTGACCTGTCGAACTTTCTCCAAAAGGTCAGAAATTATAATTTTATATTGTTTAATTTTTTTGACTGTAAATGAATATTGAATGTGAATTAGAACTCTTGGAACTAAAATAAGTGTGTTTAGAGTCATTTTAAACCCTGAAATTGGTCGAAATAGAAGCTTCTGAGTAGGAGAAAAAGTCTGTAAAAATGGCAATTTTGGTCACTTTGAGGCTAAAAAAATAGGTATTCAACATGAGGCACAATCCAAATGACATTTTGAATCAATTTTTCTACAGTCCAAAACATCAATTTTCTGATGAAAAACGATGACCCGTGACCTGTCGAACTTTCTCCAAATGGTCAGAAATTATAATTTTTTAATTTTACATTTTTTGACTGTAAATGAATATTGAATGTGAATTAGAAATTTTGAAGCTAAAATAAGTGTGTTTAATGTCATTTTAATGCCTGAAATTGGTCGAAATAGAAGCTTCTGAGAAGGAGAAAAAGTCTGTAAAAATGGCAATTTTGGTCACATTGAGGCTATAAAAAGTAGTTATTCAACATGAGGCACAATCCAAATGACATTTTGAATCAATTTTTCTATAGTCCAAAAAATCAATTTTCTGATGAAAAACGATGACCCGTGACCTGTCGAAATTTCTCCAAATGGTCAGAAATGATAATTTTTTAATGTTTAATTTTTTGACTGTAAATGAATATTGAATGTGAATCAGAACTCTTAGAACTTAAAAAATTGTGTTTAGAGTCATTTTAATGCCTGAAATTGGTCGAAATAAGCTTCTGAGTAGGAGAAAAAGTCTGTAAAATCGCAATTTTGGTCACTTTGAGACTATAAAAAGTAGTTATTCAACATGAGGCACAAACCAAATGACATTTTGAATACATTTTTCTACAGGCCAAAAATCAATTTTCTGATGAAAAACGATGACCCGTGACCTGTCGAACTTTCTCCAAATGGTCAGAAATGATAATTTTTTAATGTTTAATTTTTTGACTGTAAATGAATATTGAATGTGAATTAGAACTCTTGGAACTAAAATAAGTGTGTTTAGTATCATTTTAATGCCTGAAATTGGTTGAAATAAGCTTCTGAGTAGGAGAAAAAGTCTGTAAAATCGCAATTTTGGTCACTTTGAGACTATAAAAAGTAGTTACTCAACATGAGGCACAAACCAAATGACATTTTGAATAAATTTTTCTACAGGCCAAAAATCAATTTTCTGATGAAAAACGATGACCCGTGACCTGTCGAACTTTCTCCAAATGGTCAGAAATGATAATTTTTTAATGTTTAATTTTTTGACTGTAAATGAATATTGAATGTGAATTAGAACTCTTGGAACTAAAATAAGTGTGTTTAGAGTCATTTTAATGCCTGAAATTGGTCAAAATAGAAGCTTCTGAGTAGGAGAAAAAGTCTGTAAAAATGGCAATTTTGGTCACTTTGAGGCTAAAAAAATAGGTATTCAACATGAGGCACAATCCAAATGACATTTTGAATCAATTTTTCTACAGTCCAAAACATCAATTTTCTGATGAAAAACGATGGCCCGTGACCTGTCGAACTTTCTCCAAATGGTCAGAAATTATAATTTTTTAATTTTACATTATTTGACTGTAAATGATTATTGAATGTGAATTAGAAATTTTGAAGCTTAAGTGTGTTTAATGTCATTTTAATGCCTGAAATTGGTCAACATAGAAGCTTCTGAGAAGGAGAAAAAGTCTGTAAAAATGGCAATTTTGGTCACATTGAGGCTATAAAAAGTAGTTATTCAACATGAGGCACAATACAAATGACATTTTGAATCAATTTTTCTATAGTCCAAAAAATCAATTTTCAGATGAAAAACGATGACCCGTGACCTGTCGAAATTTCTCCAAATGGTCAGAAATGATCATTTTTTAATGTTTAATTTTTTGACTGTAAATGAATATTGAATGTGAATTAGAACTCTTGGAACTTAAAAAATTGTCTTTAGAGTCATTTTAATGCCTGGAATTGGTCGAAATTGAAGCTTCTAAGTAGGAGAAAAAGTCTGTAAAAATGGCAATTTTGGTCACTTTGAGGTTATAAAAAGTAGTTATTCAACATGAGACACAATCCAAATTACATTTTGAATCAATTTTTCCACAGGCCAAAAAATCAATTTTCTGATGAAAAACGATGACCTACTGTCGAACTTTATCCAAATGGTCAGAAATGATAATTTTTTAATGTTATATTTTTTGACTGTAAATGAATATTGAATGTGAATTAGAACTCTTGAAACTAAAATACGTGTGTTTAAAGTCATTTTAATGCCTGAAATTGGTCGAAATAGAAGCTTCTGAGTAGGAGAAAAAGTCTGTAAAAATGGCAATTTTGGTCACTTTGAGGCTATAAAATGTAGTTATTCAACATGAGACACAATCCAAATGACATTTTGAATCAATTTTTCTACAGTCCAAAAAATCAATTTTCTGATGAAAAACGATGACCCGTGACCTGTCGAACTTTCTCCAAATGGTCAGAAATGATAATTTTTTAATGTTTAATTTTTTGACTGTAAATTAATATTGAATGTGAATTAGAACTCTTGGAACTAAAATAAGTGTGTTTAGTATCATTTTAATGCCTGAAATTGGTCGAAATAAGCTTCTGAGTAGGAGAAAAAGTCTGTAAAATCGCAATTTTGGTCACTTTGAGACTATAAAAAGTAGTTATTCAACATGAGGCACAAACCAAATGACATTTTGAATAAATTTTTCTACAGGCCAAAAAATCAATTTTCTGATGAAAAACGATGACCCGTGACCTGTCGAACTTTCTCCAAATGGTCAGAAATGATATTTTTTTAATGTTTAATTTTTTGACTGTAAATGAATATTGAATGTGAATTAGAACTCTTGGAACTAAAATAAGTGTGTTTAGAGTCATTTTAATGCCTGAAATTGGTCAAAATAGAAGCTTCTGAGTAGGAGAAAAAGTCTGTAAAAATTGCAATTTTGGTCACATTGAGGATATAAAAAGTAGTTATTCAACATGAGGCACAATCCAAATGACATTTTGAATAAATTTTTCTACAGTCCAAAAAATCAATTTTCTGATGAAAAACGATGACCCGTGACCTGTCGAACTTTTTCCAAATGGTCAGAAATGATCATTTTTTTTATGTTACATTTTTTGACTGTAGATTAATATTGAATGTGAATTAGAACTCTTGGAACTAAAATAGGTGTGTTTAGAGTCATTTTAATGCCTGAAATTGGTCGAAATAGAAGCTTCTGAGTAGGAGAAAAAGTCTGTAAAAACTGGCAATTTTGGTCACATTGAGGCTATAAAAAGTAGTTATTCAACATGAGGCACAATCCAAATGACATTTTGAATCAATTTTTCTACAGTCCAAAACATAAATTTTCTGATGAAAAACGATGACCCGTGACCTGTCGAACTTTCTCCAAAAGGTCAGAAATGCTAATTTTTTATTGTTTAATTTTTTTGACTGTAAATGAATATTGAATGTGAATTAGAACTCTTGGAACTAAAATAAGTGTGTTTAGAGTCATTTTAAACCCTGAAATTGGTCGAAATAGAAGCTTCTGAGTAGGAGAAAAAGTCTGTAAAAATGGCAATTTTGGTCACTTTGAGGATAAAAAAATAGGTATTCAACATGAGGCACAATCCAAATGACATTTTGAATCAATTTTTCTACAGTCCAAAACATCAATTTTCTGATGAAAAACGATGGCCCGTGACCTGTCGAACTTTCTCCAAATGGTCAGAAATTATAATTTTTTTAATTTTACATTTTTTGACTGTAAATGAATATTGAATGTGAATTAGAAATTTTGAAGCTAAAATAAGTGTGTTTAATGTCATTTTAATGCCTGAAATTGGTCGAAATAAAAGCTTCTGAGAAGGAGAAAAAGTCTGTAAGAATGGCAATTTTGGTCACATTGAGGCTATAAAAAGTAGTTATTCAACATGAGGCACAATCCAAATGACATTTTGAATCAATTTTTCTACAGTCCAAAAAATCAATTTTCTGATGAAAAACGATGACCCGTGACCTGTCGAAATTTCTCAAAATGGTCAGAAATGATCATTTTTTAATGTTTAATTTTTTGACTGTAAATGAATATTGAATGTGAATCAGAACTCTTAGAACTTAAAAAATTGTGTTTAGAGTCATTTTAATGCCTGAAATTGGTAGAAATAAGCTTCTGAGTAGGAGAAAAAGTCTGTAAAATCGCAATTTTGGTCACTTTGAGACTATAAAAAGTAGTTATTCAACATGAGGCACAAACCAAATGACATTTTGAATACATTTTTCTACAGGGCAAAAATCAATTTTCTGATGAAAAACGATGACCCGTGACCTGTCGAACTTTATCCAAATGGTCAGAAATGATAATTTTTTAATGTTTAATTTTTTGACTGTAAATGAATATTGAATGTGAACTAGAACTCTTGGAACTAAAATAAGTGTGTTTAGAGTCATTTTAATGCCTGAAATTGGTCAAAATAGAAGCTTCTGAGTAGGAGAAAAAGTCTGTAAAAATTGCAATTTTGGTCACATTGAGGATATAAAAAGTAGTTATTCAACATGAGGCACAATCCAAATGACATTTTGAATACATTTTTCTACAGTCCAAAAAATCAATTTTCAGATGAAAAACGATGACCCGTGACCTGTCGAACTTTTTCCAAATGGTCAGAAATGATCATTTTTTTTATGTTACATTTTTTGACTGTAGATTAATATTGAATGTGAATTAGAACTCTTGGAACTAAAATAAGTGTGTTTAGAGTCATTTTAATGCCTAAAATTGGTTGAAATAGAAGCTTCTAAGTAGGAGAAAAAGTCTGTAAAAATGGCAATTTTGGTCACTTTGAGGCTATAAAAATAGTTATTTAACATGAGACACAATCCAAATGACATTTTGAATCAATTTTTCTACAGTCCAAAAAATCAATTTTCTGATGAAAAATGATGACCCGTGACCTGTCGAACTTTCTCCAAATGGTCAGAAATTATAATTTTTTAATTTTACATTTTTTGACTGTAAATGAATATTGAATGTGAATTAGAAATTTTGAAGCTAAAATAAGTGTGTTTAATGTCATTTTAATGCCTGAAATTGGTCGAAATAGAAGCTTCTGAGAAGGAGAAAAAGTCTGTAAAAATGGCAATTTTGGTAACATTGAGGCTATAAAAAGTAGTTATTCAACATGAGGCACAATCCAAATGACATTTTGAATCAATTTTTCTATAGTCCAAAAAATCAATTTTCTGATGAAAAACGATGACCCGTGACCTGTCGAAATTTCTCCAAATGGTCAGAAATGATCATTTTTTAATGTTTAATTTTTTGACTGTAAATGAATATTGAATGTGAATCAGAACTCTTAGAACTTAAAAAATTGTGTTTAGAGTCATTTTAATGCCTGAAATTGGTCGAAATAAGCTTCTGAGTAGGAGAAAAAGTCTGTAAAATCGCAATTTTGGTCACTTTGAGACTATAAAAAGTAGTTATTCAACATGAGGCACAAACCAAATGACATTTTGAATACATTTTTCTACAGGCCAAAAATCAATTTTCTGATGAAAAACGATGACCCGTGACCTGTCGAACTTTCTCCAAATGGTCAGAAATGATAATTTTTTAATGTTTAATTTTTTGACTGTAAATGAATATTGAATGTGAATTAGAACTCTTGGAACTAAAATAAGTGTGTTTAGTATCATTTTAATGCCTGAAATTGGTTGAAATAAGCTTCTGAGTAGGAGAAAAAGTCTGTAAAATCGCAATTTTGGTCACTTTGAGACTATAAAAAGTAGTTACTCAACATGAGGCACAAACCAAATGACATTTTGAATAAATTTTTCTACAGGCCAAAAATCAATTTTCTGATGAAAAACGATGACCCGTGTCGAACTTTCTCCAAATGGTCAGAAATGATAATTTTTTAATGTTTAATTTTTTGACTGTAAATGAATATTGAATGTGAATTAGAACTCTTGGAACTAAAATAGTGTGTTTAGAGTCATTTTAATGCCTGAAATTGGTCAAAATAGAAGCTTCTGAGTAGGAGAAAAAGTCTGTAAAAATGGCAATTTTGGTCACTTTGAGGCTAAAAAAATAGGTATTCAACATGAGGCACAATCCAAATGACATTTTGAATCAATTTTTCTACAGTCCAAAACATCAATTTTCTGATGAAAAACGATGGCCCGTGACCTGTCGAACTTTCTCCAAATGGTCAGAAATTATAATTTTTTAATTTTACATTTTTTGACTGTAAATGATTATTGAATGTGAATTAGAAATTTTGAAGCTTAAGTGTGTTTAATGTCATTTTAATGCCTGAAATTGGTCAAAATAGAAGCTTCTGAGAAGGAGAAAAAGTCTGTAAAAATGGCAATTTTGGTCACATTGAGGCTATAAAAAGTAGTTATTCAACATGAGGCACAATACAAATGACATTTTGAATCAATTTTTCTATAGTCCAAAAAATCAATTTTCTGATGAAAAACGATGACCCGTGACCTGTCGAAATTTCTCCAAATGGTCAGAAATGATCATTTTTTAATGTTTAATTTTTTGACTGTAAATGAATATTGAATGTGAATTAGAACTCTTGGAACTTAAAAAATTGTCTTTAGAGTCATTTTAATGCCTGGAATTGGTCGAAATTGAAGCTTCTAAGTAGGAGAAAAAGTCTGTAAAAATGGCAATTTTGGTCACTTTGAGGTTATAAAAAGTAGTTATTCAACATGAGACACAATCCAAATTACATTTTGAATCAATTTTTCCACAGGCCAAAAAATCAATTTTCTGATGAAAAACGATGACCTACTGTCGAACTTTATCCAAATGGTCAGAAATGATAATTTTTTAATGTTATATTTTTTGACTGTAAATGAATATTGAATGTGAATTAGAACTCTTGAAACTAAAATACGTGTGTTTAAAGTCATTTTAATGCCTGAAATTGGTCGAAATAGAAGCTTCTGAGTAGGAGAAAAAGTCTGTAAAAATGGCAATTTTGGTCACTTTGAGGCTATAAAATGTAGTTATTCAACATGAGACACAATCCAAATGACATTTTGAATCAATTTTTCTACAGTCCAAAAAATCAATTTTCTGATGAAAAACGATGACCCGTGACCTGTCGAACTTTCTCCAAATGGTCAGAAATGATAATTTTTTAATGTTTAATTTTTTGACTGTAAATTAATATTGAATGTGAATTAGAACTCTTGGAACTAAAATAAGTGTGTTTAGTATCATTTTAATGCCTGAAATTGGTCGAAATAAGCTTCTGAGTAGGAGAAAAAGTCTGTAAAATCGCAATTTTGGTCACTTTGAGACTATAAAAAGTAGTTATTCAACATGAGGCACAAACCAAATGACATTTTGAATAAATTTTTCTACAGGCCAAAAAATCAATTTTCTGATGAAAAACGATGACCCGTGACCTGTCGAACTTTCTCCAAATGGTCAGAAATGATATTTTTTTAATGTTTAATTTTTTGACTGTAAATGAATATTGAATGTGAATTAGAACTCTTGGAACTAAAATAAGTGTGTTTAGAGTCATTTTAATGCCTGAAATTGGTCAAAATAGAAGCTTCTGAGTAGGAGAAAAAGTCTGTAAAAATTGCAATTTTGGTCACATTGAGGATATAAAAAGTAGTTATTCAACATGAGGCACAATCCAAATGACATTTTGAATAAATTTTTCTACAGTCCAAAAAATCAATTTTCTGATGAAAAACGATGACCCGTGACCTGTCGAACTTTTTCCAAATGGTCAGAAATGATCATTTTTTTTATGTTACATTTTTTGACTGTAGATTAATATTGAATGTGAATTAGAACTCTTGGAACTAAAATAGGTGTGTTTAGAGTCATTTTAATGCCTGAAATTGGTCGAAATAGAAGCTTCTGAGTAGGAGAAAAAGTCTGTAAAAACTGGCAATTTTGGTCACATTGAGGCTATAAAAAGTAGTTATTCAACATGAGGCACAATCCAAATGACATTTTGAATCAATTTTTCTACAGTCCAAAACATAAATTTTCTGATGAAAAACGATGACCCGTGACCTGTCGAACTTTCTCCAAATGGTCAGAAATGATAATTTTTTAATGTTTAATTTTTTGACTGTAAATGAATATTGAATGTGAATTAGAACTCTTGGAACTAAAATAAGTGTGTTTAGAGTCATTTTAATGCCTGAAATTGGTCAAAATAGAAGCTTCTGAGTAGGAGAAAAAGTCTGTAAAAATTGCAATTTTGGTCACATTGAGGATATAAAAAGTAGTTATTCAACATGAGGCACAATCCAAATGACATTTTGAATAAATTTTTCTACAGTCCAAAAAATCAATTTTCTGATGAAAAACGATGACCCGTGACCTGTCGAACTTTTTCCAAATGGTCAGAAATGATCATTTTTTTTATGTTACATTTTTTGACTGTAGATTAATATTGAATGTGAATTAGAACTCTTGGAACTAAAATAGGTGTGTTTAGAGTCATTTTAATGCCTGAAATTGGTCGAAATAGAAGCTTCTGAGTAGGAGAAAAAGTCTGTAAAAACTGGCAATTTTGGTCACTTTGAGGCTATAAAAAGTAGTTATTCAACATGAGGCACAATCCAAATGACATTTTGAATCAATTTTTCTACAGTCCAAAACATAAATTTTCTGATGAAAAACGATGACCCGTGACCTGTCGAACTTTCTCCAAATGGTCAGAAATGATAATTTTGTAATGTTTAATTTTTTGACTGTAAATGAATATTGAATGTGAATTAGAACTCTTGGAACTAAAATAAGTGTGTTTAGAGTCATTTTAATGCCTGAAATTGGTCAAAATAGAAGCTTCTGAGTAGGAGAAAAAGTCTGTAAAAATTGCAATTTTGGTCACATTGAGGATATAAAAAGTAGTTATTCAACATGAGGCACAATCCAAATGACATTTTGAATACATTTTTCTACAGTCCAAAAATTCAATTTTCTGATGAAAAACGATGACCCGTGACCTGTCGAACTTTCTCCAAATGGTCAGAAATGATAATTTTTTAATGTTTAATTTTTTGACTGTAAATGAATATTGAATGTGAATTAGAACTCTTGGAACTAAAATAAGTGTGTTTAGAGTCATTTTAATGCCTAAAATTGGTTGAAATAGAAGCTTCTAAGTAGGAGAAAAAGTCTGTAAAAATGGCAATTTTGGTCACTTTGAGGTTATAAAAATAGTTATTCAACATGAGACACAATCCAAATGACATTTTGAATCAATTTTTCTACAGTCCAAAAAATCAATTTTCTGATGAAAAATGATGACCCGTGACCTGTCGAACTTTCTCCAAAAGGTCAGAAATGATAATTTTTTATTGTTTAATTTTTTTGACTGTAAATGAATATTGAATGTGAATTAGAACTCTTGGAACTAAAATAAGTGTGTTTAGAGTCATTTTAAACCCTGAAATTGGTCGAAATAGAAGCTTCTGAGTAGGAGAAAAAGTCTGTAAAAATCGGAATTTTGGTCACTTTGAGGCTAAAAAAATAGGTATTCAACATGAGGCACAATCCAAATGACATTTTGAATCAATTTTTCTACAGTCCAAAACATCAATTTTCTGATGAAAAACGATGGCCCGTGACCTGTCGAACTTTCTCCAAATGGTCAGAAATTATAATTTTTTAATTTTACATTTTTTGACTGTAAATGAATATTGAATGTGAATTAGAAATTTTGAAGCTAAAATAAGTGTGTTTAATGTCATTTTAATGCCTGAAATTGGTCGAAATAGAAGCTTCTGAGAAGGAGAAAAAGTCTGTAAGAATGGCAATTTTGGACACATTGAGGCTATAAAAAGTAGTTATTCAACATGAGGCACAATCCAAATGACATTTTGAATCAATTTTTCTATAGTCCAAAAAATCAATTTTCTGATGAAAAACGATGACCCGTGACCTGTCGAAATTTCTCCAAATGGTCAGAAATGATCATTTTTTAATGTTTAATTTTTTGACTGTAAATGAATATTGAATGTGAATCAGAACTCTTAGAACTTAAAAAATTGTGTTTAGAGTCATTTTAATGCCTGAAATTGGTCGAAATAAGCTTCTGAGTAGGAGAAAAAGTCTGTAAAATCGCAATTTTGGTCACTTTGAGACTATAAAAAGTAGTTATTCAACATGAGGCAAAAACCAAATGACATTTTGAATACATTTTTCTACAGGGCAAAAATCAATTTTCTGATGAAAAACGATGACCCGTGACCTGTCGAATTTTATCCAAATGGTCAGAAATGATAATTTTTTAATGTTTAATTTTTTGACTGTAAATGAATATTGAATGTGAATTAGAACTCTTGGAACTAAAATAAGTGTGTTTAGAGTCATTTTAATGCCTGAAATTGGTCAAAATAGAAGCTTCTGAGTAGGAGAAAAAGTCTGTAAAAATTGCAATTTTGGTCACATTGAGGATATAAAAAGTAGTTATTCAACATGAGGCACAATCCAAATGACATTTTGAATACATTTTTCTACAGTCCAAAAAATCAATTTTCTGATGAAAAACGATGACCCGTGACCTGTCGAACTTTTTCCAAATGGTCAGAAATGATCATTTTTTTTATGTTACATTTTTTGACTGTACATTAATATTGAATGTGAATTAGAACTCTTGGAACTAAAATAAGTGTGTTTAGAGTCATTTTAATGCCTAAAATTGGTTGAAATAGAAGCTTCTAAGTAGGAGAAAAAGTCTGTAAAAATGGCAATTTTGGTCACTTTGAGGCTATAAAAATAGTTATTCAACATGAGACACAATCCAAATGACATTTTGAATCAATTTTTCTACAGTCCAAAAAATCAATTTTCTGATGAAAAATGATGACCCGTGACCTGTCGAACTTTCTCCAAAAGGTCAGAAATGATAATTTTTTATTGTTTAATTTTTTTGACTGTAAATGAATATTGAATGTGAATTAGAACTCTTGGAACTAAAATAAGTGTGTTTAGAGTCATTTTAAACCCTGAAATTGGTCGAAATAGAAGCTTCTGAGTAGGAGAAAAAGTCTGTAAAAATGGCAATTTTGGTCACTTTGAGGCTAAAAAAATAGGTATTCAACATGAGGCACAATCCAAATGACATTTTGAATCAATTTTTCTACAGTCCAAAACATCAATTTTCTGATGAAAAACGATGACCCGTGACCTGTCGAACTTTCTCCAAATGGTCAGAAATGATAATTTTTTATTGTTTAATTTTTTTGACTGTAAATGAATATTGAATGTGAATTAGAACTCTTGGAACTAAAATAAGTGTGTTTAGAGTCATTTTAAACCCTGAAATTGGTCGAAATAGAAGCTTCTGAGTAGGAGAAAAAGTCTGTAAAAATGGCAATTTTGGTCACTTTGAGGCTAAAAAAATAGGTATTCAACATGAGGCACAATCCAAATGACATTTTGAATCAATTTTTCTACAGTCCAAAACATCAATTTTCTGATGAAAAACGATGACCCGTGACCTGTCGAAATTTCTCCAAATGGTCAGAAATGATCATTTTTTAATGTTTAATTTTTTGACTGTAAATGAATATTGAATGTGAATCAGAACTCTTAGAACTTAAAAAATTGTGTTTAGAGTCATTTTAATGCTTGAAATTGGTCGAAATAAGCTTCTGAGTAGGAGAAAAAGTCTGTAAAATCGCAATTTTGGTCACTTTGAGACTATAAAAAGTAGTTATTCAACATGAGGCAAAAACCAAATGACATTTTGAATACATTTTTCTACAGGGCAAAAATCAATTTTCTGATGAAAAACGATGACCCGTGACCTGTCGAACTTTATCCAAATGGTCAGAAATGATAATTTTTTAATGTTTAATTTTTTGACTGTAAATGAATATTGAATGTGAATTAGAACTCTTGGAACTAAAATAAGTGTGTTTAGAGTCATTTTAATGCCTGAAATTGGTCAAAATAGAAGCTTCTGAGTAGGAGAAAAAGTCTGTAAAAATTGCAATTTTGGTCACATTGAGGATATAAAAAGTAGTTATTCAACATGAGGCACAATCCAAATGACATTTTGAATAAATTTTTCTACAGTCCAAAAAATCAATTTTCTGATGAAAAACGATGACCCGTGACCTGTCGAACTTTTTCCAAATGGTCAGAAATGATCATTTTTTTTATGTTACATTTTTTGACTGTAGATTAATATTGAATGTGAATTAGAACTCTTGGAACTAAAATAGGTGTGTTTAGAGTCATTTTAATGCCTGAAATTGGTCGAAATAGAAGCTTCTGAGTAGGAGAAAAAGTCTGTAAAAACTGGCAATTTTGGTCACATTGAGGCTATAAAAAGTAGTTATTCAACATGAGGCACAATCCAAATGACATTTTGAATCAATTTTTCTACAGTCCAAAACATAAATTTTCTGATGAAAAACGATGACCCGTGACCTGTTGAACTTTCTCCAAAAGGTCAGAAATGCTAATTTTTTATTGTTTAATTTTTTTGACTGTAAATGAATATTGAATGTGAATTAGAACTCTTGGAACTAAAATAAGTGTGTTTAGAGTCATTTTAAACCCTGAAATTGGTCGAAATAGAAGCTTCTGAGTAGGAGAAAAAGTCTGTAAAAATGGCAATTTTGGTCACTTTGAGGATAAAAAAATAGGTATTCAACATGAGGCACAATCCAAATGACATTTTGAATCAATTTTTCTACAGTCCAAAACATCAATTTTCTGATGAAAAACGATGGCCCGTGACCTGTCGAACTTTCTCCAAATGGTCAGAAATTATAATTTTTTAATTTTACATTTTTTGACTGTAAATGAATATTGAATGTGAATTAGAAATTTTGAAGCTAAAATAAGTGTGTTTAATGTCATTTTAATGCCTGAAATTGGTCGAAATAAAAGCTTCTGAGAAGGAGAAAAAGTCTGTAAGAATGGCAATTTTGGTCACATTGAGGCTATAAAAAGTAGTTATTCAACATGAGGCACAATCCAAATGACATTTTGAATCAATTTTTCTACAGTCCAAAAAATCAATTTTCTGATGAAAAACGATGACCCGTGACCTGTCGAAATTTCTCAAAATGGTCAGAAATGATCATTTTTTAATGTTTAATTTTTTGACTGTAAATGAATATTGAATGTGAATCAGAACTCTTAGAACTTAAAAAATTGTGTTTAGAGTCATTTTAATGCCTGAAATTGGTAGAAATAAGCTTCTGAGTAGGAGAAAAAGTCTGTAAAATCGCAATTTTGGTCACTTTGAGACTATAAAAAGTAGTTATTCAACATGAGGCACAAACCAAATGACATTTTGAATACATTTTTCTACAGGGCAAAAATCAATTTTCTGATGAAAAACGATGACCCGTGACCTGTCGAACTTTATCCAAATGGTCAGAAATGATAATTTTTTAATGTTTAATTTTTTGACTGTAAATGAATATTGAATGTGAACTAGAACTCTTGGAACTAAAATAAGTGTGTTTAGAGTCATTTTAATGCCTGAAATTGGTCAAAATAGAAGCTTCTGAGTAGGAGAAAAAGTCTGTAAAAATTGCAATTTTGGTCGCATTGAGGATATAAAAAGTAGTTATTCAACATGAGGCACAATCCAAATGACATTTTGAATACATTTTTCTACAGTCCAAAAAATCAATTTTCAGATGAAAAACGATGACCCGTGACCTGTCGAACTTTTTCCAAATGGTCAGAAATGATCATTTTTTTTATGTTACATTTTTTGACTGTAGATTAATATTGAATGTGAATTAGAACTCTTGGAACTAAAATAAGTGTGTTTAGAGTCATTTTAATGCCTAAAATTGGTTGAAATAGAAGCTTCTAAGTAGGAGAAAAAGTCTGTAAAAATGGCAATTTTGGTAACATTGAGGCTATAAAAAGTAGTTATTCAACATGAGGCACAATCCAAATGACATTTTGAATCAATTTTTCTATAGTCCAAAAAATCAATTTTCTGATGAAAAACGATGACCCGTGACCTGTCGAAATTTCTCCAAATGGTCAGAAATGATCATTTTTTAATGTTTAATTTTTTGACTGTAAATGAATATTGAATGTGAATCAGAACTCTTAGAACTTAAAAAATTGTGTTTAGAGTCATTTTAATGCCTGAAATTGGTCGAAATAAGCTTCTGAGTAGGAGAAAAAGTCTGTAAAATCGCAATTTTGGTCACTTTGAGACTATAAAAAGTAGTTATTCAACATGAGGCACAAACCAAATGACATTTTGAATACATTTTTCTACAGGCCAAAAATCAATTTTCTGATGAAAAACGATGACCCGTGACCTGTCGAACTTTCTCCAAATGGTCAGAAATGATAATTTTTTAATGTTTAATTTTTTGACTGTAAATGAATATTGAATGTGAATTAGAACTCTTGGAACTAAAATAAGTGTGTTTAGTATCATTTTAATGCCTGAAATTGGTTGAAATAAGCTTCTGAGTAGGAGAAAAAGTCTGTAAAATCGCAATTTTGGTCACTTTGAGACTATAAAAAGTAGTTACTCAACATGAGGCACAAACCAAATGACATTTTGAATAAATTTTTCTACAGGCCAAAAATCAATTTTCTGATGAAAAACGATGACCCGTGTCGAACTTTCTCCAAATGGTCAGAAATGATAATTTTTTAATGTTTAATTTTTTTACTGTAAATGAATATTGAATGTGAATTAGAACTCTTGGAACTAAAATAAGTGTGTTTAGAGTCATTTTAATGCCTGAAATTGGTCAAAATAGAAGCTTCTGAGTAGGAGAAAAAGTCTGTAAAAATGGCAATTTTGGTCACTTTGAGGCTAAAAAAATAGGTATTCAACATGAGGCACAATCCAAATGACATTTTGAATCAATTTTTCTACAGTCCAAAACATCAATTTTCTGATGAAAAACGATGGCCCGTGACCTGTCGAACTTTCTCCAAATGGTCAGAAATTATAATTTTTTAATTTTACATTTTTTGACTGTAAATGATTATTGAATGTGAATTAGAAATTTTGAAGCTTAAGTGTGTTTAATGTCATTTTAATGCCTGAAATTGGTCAAAATAGAAGCTTCTGAGAAGGAGAAAAAGTCTGTAAAAATGGCAATTTTGGTCACATTGAGGCTATAAAAAGTAGTTATTCAACATGAGGCACAATACAAATGACATTTTGAATCAATTTTTCTATAGTCCAAAAAAGCAATTTTCTGATGAAAAACGATGACCCGTGACCTGTCGAAATTTCTCCAAATGGTCAGAAATGATCATTTTTTAATGTTTAATTTTTTGACTGTAAATGAATATTGAATGTGAATTAGAACTCTTGGAACTTAAAAAATTGTCTTTAGAGTCATTTTAATGCCTGGAATTGGTCGAAATTGAAGCTTCTAAGTAGGAGAAAAAGTCTGTAAAAATGGCAATTTTGGTCACTTTGAGGTTATAAAAAGTAGTTATTCAACATGAGACACAATCCAAATTACATTTTGAATCAATTTTTCCACAGGCCAAAAAATCAATTTTCTGATGAAAAACGATGACCTACTGTCGAACTTTATCCAAATGGTCAGAAATGATAATTTTTTAATGTTATATTTTTTGACTGTAAATGAATATTGAATGTGAATTAGAACTCTTGAAACTAAAATACGTGTGTTTAAAGTCATTTTAATGCCTGAAATTGGTCGAAATAGAAGCTTCTGAGTAGGAGAAAAAGTCTGTAAAAATGGTAATTTTGGTCACTTTGAGGCTATAAAATGTAGTTATTCAACATGAGACACAATCCAAATGACATTTTGAATCAATTTTTCTACAGTCCAAAAAATCAATTTTCTGATGAAAAACGATGACCCGTGACCTGTCGAACTTTCTCCAAATGGTCAGAAATGATAATTTTTTAATGTTTAATTTTTTGACTGTAAATTAATATTGAATGTGAATTAGAACTCTTGGAACTAAAATAAGTGTGTTTAGTATCATTTTAATGCCTGAAATTGGTCGAAATAAGCTTCTGAGTAGGAGAAAAAGTCTGTAAAATCGCAATTTTGGTCACTTTGAGACTATAAAAAGTAGTTATTCAACATGAGGCACAAACCAAATGACATTTTGAATAAATTTTTCTACAGGCCAAAAAATCAATTTTCTGATGAAAAACGATGACCCGTGACCTGTCGAACTTTCTCCAAATGGTCAGAAATGATATTTTTTTAATGTTTAATTTTTTGACTGTAAATGAATATTGAATGTGAATTAGAACTCTTGGAACTAAAATAAGTGTGTTTAGAGTCATTTTAATGCCTGAAATTGGTCAAAATAGAAGCTTCTGAGTAGGAGAAAAAGTCTGTAAAAATTGCAATTTTGGTCACATTGAGGATATAAAAAGTAGTTATTCAACATGAGGCACAATCCAAATGACATTTTGAATAAATTTTTCTACAGTCCAAAAAATCAATTTTCTGATGAAAAACGATGACCCGTGACCTGTCGAACTTTTTCCAAATGGTCAGAAATGATCATTTTTTTTATGTTACATTTTTTGACTGTAGATTAATATTGAATGTGAATTAGAACTCTTGGAACTAAAATAGGTGTGTTTAGAGTCATTTTAATGCCTGAAATTGGTCGAAATAGAAGCTTCTGAGTAGGAGAAAAAGTCTGTAAAAACTGGCAATTTTGGTCACATTGAGGCTATAAAAAGTAGTTATTCAACATGAGGCACAATCCAAATGACATTTTGAATCAATTTTTCTACAGTCCAAAACATAAATTTTCTGATGAAAAACGATGACCCGTGACCTGTCGAACTTTCTCCAAATGGTCAGAAATGATAATTTTTTAATGTTTAATTTTTTGACTGTAAATGAATATTGAATGTGAATTAGAACTCTTGGAACTAAAATAAGTGTGTTTAGAGTCATTTTAATGCCTGAATTTGGTCAAAATAGAAGCTTCTGAGTAGGAGAAAAAGTCTGTAAAAATTGCAATTTTGGTCACATTGAGGATATAAAAAGTAGTTATTCAACATGAGGCACAATCCAAATGACATTTTGAATAAATTTTTCTACAGTCCAAAAAATCAATTTTCTGATGAAAAACGATGACCCGTGACCTGTCGAACTTTTTCCAAATGGTCAGAAATGATCATTTTTTTTATGTTACATTTTTTGACTGTAGATTAATATTGAATGTGAATTAGAACTCTTGGAACTAAAATAGGTGTGTTTAGAGTCATTTTAATGCCTGAAATTGGTCGAAATAGAAGCTTCTGAGTAGGAGAAAAAGTCTGTAAAAACTGGCAATTTTGGTCACTTTGAGGCTATAAAAAGTAGTTATTCAACATGAGGCACAATCCAAATGACATTTTGAATCAATTTTTCTACAGTCCAAAACATAAATTTTCTGATGAAAAACGATGACCCGTGACCTGTCGAACTTTCTCCAAATGGTCAGAAATGATAATTTTGTAATGTTTAATTTTTTGACTGTAAATGAATATTGAATGTGAATTAGAACTCTTGGAACTAAAATAAGTGTGTTTAGAGTCATTTTAATGCCTGAAATTGGTCAAAATAGAAGCTTCTGAGTAGGAGAAAAAGTCTGTAAAAATTGCAATTTTGGTCACATTGAGGATATAAAAAGTAGTTATTCAACATGAGGCACAATCCAAATGACATTTTGAATACATTTTTCTACAGTCCAAAAATTCAATTTTCTGATGAAAAACGATGACCCGTGACCTGTCGAACTTTCTCCAAATGGTCAGAAATGATAATTTTTTAATGTTTAATTTTTTGACTGTAAATGAATATTGAATGTGAATTAGAACTCTTGGAACTAAAATAAGTGTGTTTAGAGTCATTTTAATGCCTAAAATTGGTTGAAATAGAAGCTTCTAAGTAGGAGAAAAAGTCTGTAAAAATGGCAATTTTGGTCACTTTGAGGTTATAAAAATAGTTATTCAACATGAGACACAATCCAAATGACATTTTGAATCAATTTTTCTACAGTCCAAAAAATCAATTTTCTGATGAAAAATGATGACCCGTGACCTGTCGAACTTTCTCCAAAAGGTCAGAAATGATAATTTTTTATTGTTTAATTTTTTGACTGTAAATGAATATTGAATGTGAATTAGAACTCTTGGAACTAAAATAAGTGTGTTTAGAGTCATTTTAAACCCTGAAATTGGTCGAAATAGAAGCTTCTGAGTAGGAGAAAAAGTCTGTAAAAATCGGAATTTTGGTCACTTTGAGGCTAAAAAAATAGGTATTCAACATGAGGCACAATCCAAATGACATTTTGAATCAATTTTTCTACAGTCCAAAACATCAATTTTCTGATGAAAAACGATGGCCCGTGACCTGTCGAACTTTCTCCAAATGGTCAGAAATTATAATTTTTTAATTTTACATTTTTTGACTGTAAATGAATATTGAATGTGAATTAGAAATTTTGAAGCTAAAATAAGTGTGTTTAATGTCATTTTAATGCCTGAAATTGGTCGAAATAGAAGCTTCTGAGAAGGAGAAAAAGTCTGTAAGAATGGCAATTTTGGTCACATTGAGGCTATAAAAAGTAGTTATTCAACATGAGGCACAATCCAAATGACATTTTGAATCAATTTTTCTATAGTCCAAAAAATCAATTTTCTGATGAAAAACGATGACCCGTGACCTGTCGAAATTTCTCCAAATGGTCAGAAATGATCATTTTTTAATGTTTAATTTTTTGACTGTAAATGAATATTGAATGTGAATCAGAACTCTTAGAACTTAAAAAATTGTGTTTAGAGTCATTTTAATGCCTGAAATTGGTCGAAATAAGCTTCTGAGTAGGAGAAAAAGTCTGTAAAATCGCAATTTTGGTCACTTTGAGACTATAAAAAGTAGTTATTCAACATGAGGCAAAAACCAAATGACATTTTGAATACATTTTTCTACAGGGCAAAAATCAATTTTCTCATGAAAAACGATGACCCGTGACCTGTCGAACTTTATCCAAATGGTCAGAAATGATAATTTTTTAATGTTTAATTTTTTGACTGTAAATGAATATTGAATGTGAATTAGAACTCTTGGAACTAAAATAAGTGTGTTTAGAGTCATTTTAATGCCTGAAATTGGTCAAAATAGAAGCTTCTGAGTAGGAGAAAAAGTCTGTAAAAATTGCAATTTTGGTCACATTGAGGATATAAAAAGTAGTTATTCAACATGAGGCACAATCCAAATGACATTTTGAATACATTTTTCTACAGTCCAAAAAATCAATTTTCTGATGAAAAACGATGACCCGTGACCTGTCGAACTTTTTCCAAATGGTCAGAAATGATCATTTTTTTTATGTTACATTTTTTGACTGTACATTAATATTGAATGTGAATTAGAACTCTTGGAACTAAAATAAGTGTGTTTAGAGTCATTTTAATGCCTAAAATTGGTTGAAATAGAAGCTTCTAAGTAGGAGAAAAAGTCTGTAAAAATGGCAATTTTGGTCACTTTGAGGCTATAAAAATAGTTATTCAACATGAGACACAATCCAAATGACATTTTGAATCAATTTTTCTACAGTCCAAAAAATCAATTTTCTGATGAAAAATGATGACCCGTGACCTGTCGAACTTTCTCCAAAAGGTCAGAAATGATAATTTTTTATTGTTTAATTTTTTTGACTGTAAATGAATATTGAATGTGAATTAGAACTCTTGGAACTAAAATAAGTGTGTTTAGAGTCATTTTAAACCCTGAAATTGGTCGAAATAGAAGCTTCTGAGTAGGAGAAAAAGTCTGTAAAAATGGCAATTTTGGTCACTTTGAGGCTAAAAAAATAGGTATTCAACATGAGGCACAATCCAAATGACATTTTGAATCAATTTTTCTACAGTCCAAAACATCAATTTTCTGATGAAAAACGATGACCCGTGACCTGTCGAACTTTCTCCAAATGGTCAGAAATGATAATTTTTTATTGTTTAATTTTTTTGACTGTAAATGAATATTGAATGTGAATTAGAACTCTTGGAACTAAAATAAGTGTGTTTAGAGTCATTTTAAACCCTGAAATTGGTCGAAATAGAAGCTTCTGAGTAGGAGAAAAAGTCTGTAAAAATGGCAATTTTGGTCACTTTGAGGCTAAAAAAATAGGTATTCAACATGAGGCACAATCCAAATGACATTTTGAATCAATTTTTCTACAGTCCAAAACATCAATTTTCTGATGAAAAACGATGGCCCGTGACCTGTCGAACTTTCTCCAAATGGTCAGAAATTATAATTTTTTAATTTTACATTTTTTGACTGTAAATGAATATTGAATGTGAATTAGAAATTTTGAAGCTAAAATAAGTGTGTTTAATGTCATTTTAATGCCTGAAATTGGTCGAAATAAAAGCTTCTGAGAAGGAGAAAAAGTCTGTAAGAATGGCAATTTTGGTCACATTGAGGCTATAAAAAGTAGTTATTCAACATGAGGCACAATCCAAATGACATTTTGAATCAATTTTTCTACAGTCCAAAAAATCTATTTTCTGATGAAAAACGATGACCCGTGACCTGTCGAAATTTCTCCAAATGGTCAGAAATGATCATTTTTTAATGTTTAATTTTTTGACTGTAAATGAATATTGAATGTGAATCAGAACTCTTAGAACTTAAAAAATTGTGTTTAGAGTCATTTTAATGCCTGAAATTGGTCGAAATAAGCTTCTGAGTAGGAGAAAAAGTCTGTAAAATCGCAATTTTGGTCACTTTGAGGCTATAAAAAGTAGTTATTCAACATGAGGCACAAACCAAATGACATTTTGAATACATTTTTCTACAGGGCAAAAATCAATTTTCTGATGAAAAACGATGACCCGTGACCTGTCGAACTTTATCCAAATGGTCAGAAATGATAATTTTTTAATGTTTAATTTTTTGACTGTAAATGAATATTGAATGTGAACTAGAACTCTTGGAACTAAAATAAGTGTGTTTAGAGTCATTTTAATGCCTGAAATTGGTCAAAATAGAAGCTTCTGAGTAGGAGAAAAAGTCTGTAAAAATTGCAATTTTGGTCACATTGAGGATATAAAAAGTAGTTATTCAACATGAGGCACAATCCAAATGACATTTTGAATACAATTTTCTACAGTCCAAAAAATCAATTTTCAGATGAAAAACGATGACCCGTGACCTGTCGAACTTTTTCCAAATGGTCAGAAATGATCATTTTTTTTATGTTACATTTTTTGACTGTAGATTAATATTGAATGTGAATTAGAACTCTTGGAACTAAAATAAGTGTGTTTAGAGTCATTTTAATGCCTAAAATTGGTTGAAATAGAAGCTTCTAAGTAGGAGAAAAAGTCTGTAAAAATGGCAATTGTGGTCACTTTGAGGCTATAAAAATAGTTATTCAACATGAGACACAATCCAAATGACATTTTGAATCAATTTTTCTACAGTCCAAAAAATCAATTTTCTGATGAAAAATGATGACCCGTGACCTGTCGAACTTTCTCCAAATGGTCAGAAATTATAATTTTTTAATTTTACATTTTTTGACTGTAAATGAATATTGAATGTGAATTAGAAATTTTGAAGCTAAAATAAGTGTGTTTAATGTCATTTTAATGCCTGAAATTGGTCGAAATAGAAGCTTCTGAGAAGGAGAAAAAGTCTGTAAAAATGGCAATTTTGGTCACATTGAGGCTATAAAAAGTAGTTATTCAACATGAGGCACAATACAAATGACATTTTGAATCAATTTTTCTATAGTCCAAAAAATCAATTTTCTGATGAAAAACGATGACCCGTGACCTGTCGAAATTTCTCCAAATGGTCAGAAATGATCATTTTTTAATGTTTAATTTTTTGACTGTAAATGAATATTGAATGTGAATTAGAACTCTTGGAACTTAAAAAATTGTCTTTAGAGTCATTTTAATGCCTGGAATTGGTCGAAATTGAAGCTTCTAAGTAGGAGAAAAAGTCTGTAAAAATGGCAATTTTGGTCACTTTGAGGTTATAAAAAGTAGTTATTCAACATGAGACACAATCCAAATTACATTTTGAATCAATTTTTCCACAGGCCAAAAAATCAATTTTCTGATGAAAAACGATGACCTACTGTCGAACTTTATCCAAATGGTCAGAAATGATAATTTTTTAATGTTATATTTTTTGACTGTAAATGAATATTGAATGTGAATTAGAACTCTTGAAACTAAAATACGTGTGTTTAAAGTCATTTTAATGCCTGAAATTGGTCGAAATAGAAGCTTCTGAGTAGGAGAAAAAGTCTGTAAAAATGGCAATTTTGGTCACTTTGAGGCTATAAAATGTAGTTATTCAACATGAGACACAATCCAAATGACATTTTGAATCAATTTTTCTACAGTCCAAAAAATCAATTTTCTGATGAAAAACGATGACCCGTGACCTGTCGAACTTTCTCCAAATGGTCAGAAATGATAATTTTTTAATGTTTAATTTTTTGACTGTAAATTAATATTGAATGTGAATTAGAACTCTTGGAACTAAAATAAGTGTGTTTAGTATCATTTTAATGCCTGAAATTGGTCGAAATAAGCTTCTGAGTAGGAGAAAAAGTCTGTAAAATCGCAATTTTGGTCACTTTGAGACTATAAAAAGTAGTTATTCAACATGAGGCACAAACCAAATGACATTTTGAATACATTTTTCTACAGGCCAAAAAATCAATTTTCTGATGAAAAACGATGACCCGTGACCTGTCGAACTTTCTCCAAATGGTCAGAAATGATAATTTTTTAATGTTTAATTTTTTGACTGTAAATGAATATTGAATGTGAATTAGAACTCTTGGAACTAAAATAAGTGTGTTTAGAGTCATTTTAATGCCTGAAATTGGTCAAAATAGAAGCTTCTGAGTAGGAGAAAAAGTCTGTAAAAATTGCAATTTTGGTCACATTGAGGATATAAAAAGTAGTTATTCAACATGAGGCACAATCCAAATGACATTTTGAATACATTTTTCTACAGTCCAAAAAAATCAATTTTCTGATGAAAAACGATGACCCGTGACCTGTCGAACTTTTTCCAAATGGTCAGAAATGATCATTTTTTTTATGTTACATTTTTTGACTGTAGATTAATATTGAATGTGAATTAGAACTCTTGGAACTAAAATAGGTGTGTTTAGAGTCATTTTAATGCCTGAAATTGGTCGAAATAGAAGCTTCTGAGTAGGAGAAAAAGTCTGTAAAAACTGGCAATTTTGGTCACATTGAGGCTATAAAAAGTAGTTATTCAACATGAGGCACAATCCAAATGACATTTTGAATCAATTTTTCTACAGTCCAAAACATAAATTTTCTGATGAAAAACGATGACCCGTGACCTGTCGAACTTTCTCCAAATGGTCAGAAATGATAATTTTTTAATGTTTAATTTTTTGACTGTAAATGAATATTGAATGTGAATTAGAACTCTTGGAACTAAAATAAGTGTGTTTAGAGTCATTTTAATGCCTGAAATTGGTCAAAATAGAAGCTTCTGAGTAGGAGAAAAAGTCTGTAAAAATTGCAATTTTGGTCACATTGAGGATATAAAAAGTAGTTATTCAACATGAGGCACAATCCAAATGACATTTTGAATACATTTTTCTACAGTCCAAAAAATCAATTTTCTGATGAAAAACGATGACCCGTGACCTGTCGAACTTTTTCCAAATGGTCAGAAATGATCATTTTTTTTATGTTACATTTTTTGACTGTAGATTAATATTGAATGTGAATTAGAACTCTTGGAACTAAAATAGGTGTGTTTAGAGTCATTTTAATGCCTGAAATTGGTCGAAATAGAAGCTTCTGAGTAGGAGAAAAAGTCTGTAAAAACTGGCAATTTTGGTCACATTGAGGCTATAAAAAGTAGTTATTCAACATGAGGCACAATCCAAATGACATTTTGAATCAATTTTTCTACAGTCCAAAACATAAATTTTCTGATGAAAAACGATGACCCGTGACCTGTCGAACTTTCTCCAAATGGTCAGAAATTATAATTTTGTAATGTTTAATTGTTTGACTGTAAATGAATATTGAATGTGAATTAGAACTCTTGGAACTAAAATAAGTGTGTTTAGAGTCATTTTAATGCCTGAAATTGGTCAAAATAGAAGCTTCTGAGTAGGAGAAAAAGTCTGTAAAAATTGCAATTTTGGTCACATTGAGGATATAAAAAGTAGTTATTCAACATGAGGCACAATCCAAATGACATTTTGAATACATTTTTCTACAGTCCAAAAATTCAATTTTCTGATGAAAAACGATGACCCGTGACCTGTCGAACTTTCTCCAAATGGTCAGAAATGATAATTTTTTAATGTTTAATTTTTTGACTGTAAATGAATATTGAATGTGAATTAGAACTCTTGGAACTAAAATAAGTGTGTTTAGAGTCATTTTAATGCCTAAAATTGGTTGAAATAGAAGTCTAAGTAGGAGAAAAAGTCTGTAAAAATGGCAATTTTGGTCACTTTGAGGTTATAAAAATAGTTATTCAACATGAGACACAATCCAAATGACATTTTGAATCAATTTTTCTACAGTCCAAAAAATCCATTTTCTGATGAAAAATGATGACCCGTGACCTGTCGAACTTTCTCCAAAAGGTCAGAAATGATAATTTTTTATTGTTTAATTTTTTTGACTGTAAATGAATATTGAATGTGAATTAGAACTCTTGGAACTAAAATAAGTGTGTTTAGAGTCATTTTAAACCCTGAAATTGGTCGAAATAGAAGCTTCTGAGTAGGAGAAAAAGTCTGTAAAAATCGGAATTTTGGTCACTTTGAGGCTAAAAAAATAGGTATTCAACATGAGGCACAATCCAAATGACATTTTGAATCAATTTTTCTACAGTCCAAAACATCAATTTTCTGATGAAAAACGATGGCCCGTGACCTGTCGAACTTTCTCCAAATGGTCAGAAATTATAATTTTTTAATTTTACATTTTTTGACTGTAAATGAATATTGAATGTGAATTAGAAATTTTGAAGCTAAAATAAGTGTGTTTAATGTCATTTTAATGCCTGAAATTGGTCGAAATAGAAGCTTCTGAGAAGGAGAAAAAGTCTGTAAGAATGGCAATTTTGGTCACATTGAGGCTATAAAAAGTAGTTATTCAACATGAGGCACAATCCAAATGACATTTTGAATCAATTTTTCTATAGTCCAAAAAATCAATTTTCTGATGAAAAACGATGACCCGTGACCTGTCGAAATTTCTCCAAATGGTCAGAAATGATCATTTTTTAATGTTTAATTTTTTGACTGTAAATGAATATTGAATGTGAATCAGAACTCTTAGAACTTAAAAAATTGTGTTTAGAGTCATTTTAATGCTTGAAATTGGTCGAAATAAGCTTCTGAGTAGGAGAAAAAGTCTGTAAAATCGCAATTTTGGTCACTTTGAGACTATAAAAAGTAGTTATTCAACATGAGGCAAAAACCAAATGACATTTTGAATACATTTTTCTACAGGGCAAAAATCAATTTTCTGATGAAAAACGATGACCCGTGACCTGTCGAACTTTATCCAAATGGTCAGAAATGATAATTTTTTAATGTTTAATTTTTTGACTGTAAATGAATATTGAATGTGAATTAGAACTCTTGGAACTAAAATAAGTGTGTTTAGAGTCATTTTAATGCCTGAAATTGGTCAAAATAGAAGCTTCTGAGTAGGAGAAAAAGTCTGTAAAAATTGCAATTTTGGTCACATTGAGGATATAAAAAGTAGTTATTCAACATGAGGCACAATCCAAATGACATTTTGAATACATTTTTCTACAGTCCAAAAAATCAATTTTCTGATGAAAAACGATGACCCGTGACCTGTCGAACTTTTTCCAAATGGTCAGAAATGATCATTTTTTTTATGTTACATTTTTTGACTGTACATTAATATTGAATGTGAATTAGAACTCTTGGAACTAAAATAAGTGTGTTTAGAGTCATTTTAATGCCTAAAATTGGTTGAAATAGAAGCTTCTAAGTAGGAGAAAAAGTCTGTAAAAATGGCAATTTTGGTCACTTTGAGGCTATAAAAATAGTTATTCAACATGAGACACAATCCAAATGACATTTTGAATCAATTTTTCTACAGTCCAAAAAATCAATTTTCTGATGAAAAATGATGACCCGTGACCTGTCGAACTTTCTCCAAAAGGTCAGAAATGATAATTTTTTATTGTTTAATTTTTTTGACTGTAAATGAATATTGAATGTGAATTAGAACTCTTGGAACTAAAATAAGTGTGTTTAGAGTCATTTTAAACCCTGAAATTGGTCGAAATAGAAGCTTCTGAGTAGGAGAAAAAGTCTGTAAAAATGGCAATTTTGGTCACTTTGAGGCTAAAAAAATAGGTATTCAACATGAGGCACAATCCAAATGACATTTTGAATCAATTTTTCTACAGTCCAAAACATCAATTTTCTGATGAAAAACGATGACCCGTGACCTGTCGAACTTTCTCCAAATGGTCAGAAATGATAATTTTTTATTGTTTAAGTTTTTTTGACTGTAAATGAATATTGAATGTGAATTAGAACTCTTGGAACTAAAATAAGTGTGTTTAGAGTCATTTTAAACCCTGAAATTGGTCGAAATAGAAGCTTCTGAGTAGGAGAAAAAGTCTGTAAAAATGGCAATTTTGGTCACTTTGAGGCTAAAAAAATAGGTATTCAACATGAGGCACAATCCAAATGACATTTTGAATCAATTTTTCTACAGTCCAAAACATCAATTTTCTGATGAAAAACGATGGCCCGTGACCTGTCGAACTTTCTCCAAATGGTCAGAAATTATAATTTTTTAATTTTACATTTTTTGACTGTAAATGAATATTGAATGTGAATTAGAAATTTTGAAGCTAAAATAAGTGTGTTTAATGTCATTTTAATGCCTGAAATTGGTCGAAATAAAAGCTTCTGAGAAGGAGAAAAAGTCTGTAAGAATGGCAATTTTGGTCACATTGAGGCTATAAAAAGTAGTTATTCAACATGAGGCACAATCCAAATGACATTTTGAATCAATTTTTCTACAGTCCAAAAAATCAATTTTCTGATGAAAAACGATGACCCGTGACCTGTCGAAATTTCTCCAAATGGTCAGAAATGATCATTTTTTAATGTTTAATTTTTTGACTGTAAATGAATATTGAATGTGAATCAGAACTCTTAGAACTTAAAAAATTGTGTTTAGAGTCATTTTAATGCCTGAAATTGGTCGAAATAAGCTTCTGAGTAGGAGAAAAAGTCTGTAAAATCGCAATTTTGGTCACTTTGAGACTATAAAAAGTAGTTATTCAACATGAGGCACAAACCAAATGACATTTTGAATACATTTTTCTACAGGGCAAAAATCAATTTTCTGATGAAAAACGATGACCCGTGACCTGTCGAACTTTTTCCAAATGGTCAGAAATGATCATTTTTTTTATGTTACATTTTTTGACTGTAGATTAATATTGAATGTGAATTAGAACTCTTGGAACTAAAATAGGTGTGTTTAGAGTCATTTTAATGCCTGAAATTGGTCGAAATAGAAGCTTCTGAGTAGGAGAAAAAGTCTGTAAAAACTGGCAATTTTGGTCACATTGAGGCTATAAAAAGTAGTTATTCAACATGAGGCACAATCCAAATGACATTTTGAATCAATTTTTCTACAGTCCAAAACATAAATTTTCTGATGAAAAACGATGACCCGTGACCTGTCGAACTTTCTCCAAATGGTCAGAAATGATAATTTTGTAATGTTTAATTGTTTGACTGTAAATGAATATTGAATGTGAATTAGAACTCTTGGAACTAAAATAAGTGTGTTTAGAGTCATTTTAATGCCTGAAATTGGTCAAAATAGAAGCTTCTGAGTAGGAGAAAAAGTCTGTAAAAATTGCAATTTTGGTCACATTGAGGATGTAAAAAGTAGTTATTCAACATGAGGCACAATCCAAATGACATTTTGAATAAATTTTTCTACAGTCCAAAAAATCAATTTTCTGATGAAAAACGATGACCCGTGACCTGTCGAACTTTTTCCAAATGGTCAGAAATGATCATTTTTTTTATGTTACATTTTTTGACTGTAGATTAATATTGAATGTGAATTAGAACTCTTGGAACTAAAATAGGTGTGTTTAGAGTCATTTTAATGCCTGAAATTGGTCGAAATAGAAGCTTCTGAGTAGGAGAAAAAGTCTGTAAAAACTGGCAATTTTGGTCACATTGAGGCTATAAAAAGTAGTTATTCAACATGAGGCACAATCCAAATGACATTTGTAATCAATTTTTCTACAGTCCAAAACATAAATTTTCTGATGAAAAACGATGACCCGTGACCTGTCGAACTTTCTCCAAATGGTCAGAAATGATAATTTTTTAATGTTTAATTTTTTGACTGTAAATGAATATTGAATGTGAATTAGAACTCTTGGAACTAAAATAAGTGTGTTTAGAGTCATTTTAATGCCTGAAATTGGTCAA
Source organism: Triturus cristatus (assembly GCF_964204655.1). Taxonomy (NCBI): domain Eukaryota; kingdom Metazoa; phylum Chordata; class Amphibia; order Caudata; family Salamandridae; genus Triturus; species Triturus cristatus. The sequence continues at coordinate 626,778,634 of NC_140592.1, read as the reverse complement.
AATAGAAGCTTCTGAGTAGGAGAAAAAGTCTGTAAAAATTGCAATTTTGGTCACATTGAGGATATAAAAAGTAGTTATTCAACATGAGGCACAATCCAAATGACATTTTGAATAAATTTTTCTACAGTCCAAAAATTCAATTTTCTGATGAAAAACGATGACCCGTGACCTGTCGAACTTTCTCCAAATGGTCAGAAATGATAATTTTTTAATGTTTAATTTTTTGACTGTAAATGAATATTGAATGTGAATTAGAACTCTTGGAACTAAAATAAGTGTGTTTAGAGTCATTTTAATGCCTAAAATTGGTTGAAATAGAAGCTTCTAAGTAGGAGAAAAAGTCTGTAAAAATGGCAATTTTGGTCACTTTGAGGTTATAAAAATAGTTATTCAACATGAGACACAATCCAAATGACATTTTGAATCAATTTTTCTACAGTCCAAAAAATCAATTTTCTGATGAAAAATGATGACCCGTGACCTGTCGAACTTTCTCCAAAAGGTCAGAAATGATAATTTTTTATTGTTTAATTTTTTTGACTGTAAATGAATATTGAATGTGAATTAGAACTCTTGGAACTAAAATAAGTGTGTTTAGAGTCATTTTAAACCCTGAAATTGGTCGAAATAGAAGCTTCTGAGTAGGAGAAAAAGTCTGTAAAAATCGGAATTTTGGTCACTTTGAGGCTAAAAAAATAGGTATTCAACATGAGGCACAATCCAAATGACATTTTGAATCAATTTTTCTACAGTCCAAAACATCAATTTTCTGATGAAAAACGATGGCCCGTGACCTGTCGAACTTTCTCCAAATGGTCAGAAATTATAATTTTTTAATTTTACATTTTTTGACTGTAAATGAATATTGAATGTGAATTAGAAATTTTGAAGCTAAAATAAGTGTGTTTAATGTCATTTTAATGCCTGAAATTGGTCGAAATAGAAGCTTCTGAGAAGGAGAAAAAGTCTGTAAGAATGGCAATTTTGGTCACATTGAGGCTATAAAAAGTAGTTATTCAACATGAGGCACAATCCAAATGACATTTTGAATCAATTTTTCTATAGTCCAAAAAATCAATTTTCTGATGAAAAACGATGACCCGTGACCTGTCGAAATTTCTCCAAATGGTCAGAAATGATCATTTTTTAATGTTTAATTTTTTGACTGTAAATGAATATTGAATGTGAATCAGAACTCTTAGAACTTAAAAAATTGTGTTTAGAGTCATTTTAATGCCTGAAATTGGTCGAAATAAGCTTCTGAGTAGGAGAAAAAGTCTGTAAAATCGCAATTTTGGTCACTTTGAGACTATAAAAAGTAGTTATTCAACATGAGGCAAAAACCAAATGACATTTTGAATACATTTTTCTACAGGGCAAAAATCAATTTTCTGATGAAAAACGATGACCCGTGACCTGTCGAACTTTATCCAAATGGTCAGAAATGATAATTTTTTAATGTTTAATTTTTTGACTGTAAATGAATATTGAATGTGAATTAGAACTCTTGGAACTAAAATAAGTGTGTTTAGAGTCATTTTAATGCCTGAAATTGGTCAAAATAGAAGCTTCTGAGTAGGAGAAAAAGTCTGTAAAAATTGCAATTTTGGTCACATTGAGGATATGAAAAGTAGTTATTCAACATGAGGCACAATCCAAATGACATTTTGAATACATTTTTCTACAGTCCAAAAAATCAATTTTCTGATGAAAAATGATGACCCGTGACCTGTCGAACTTTTTCCAAATGGTCAGAAATGATCATTTTTTTTATGTTACATTTTTTGACTGTAGATTAATATTGAATGTGAATTAGAACTCTTGGAACTAAAATAAGTGTGTTTAGAGTCATTTTAATGCCTAAAATTGGTTGAAATAGAAGCTTCTAAGTAGGAGAAAAAGTCTGTAAAAATGGCAATTTTGGTCACTTTGAGGCTAAAAAAATAGGTCTTCAACATGAGGCACAATCCAAATGACATTTTGAATCAATTTTTCTACAGTCCAAAACATCAATTTTCTGATGAAAAACGATGGCCCGTGACCTGTCGAACTTTCTCCAAATGGTCAGAAATTATAATTTTTTAATTTTACATTTTTTGACTGTAAATGAATATTGAATGTGAATTAGAAATTTTGAAGCTAAAATAAGTGTGTTTAATGTCATTTTAATGCCTGAAATTGGTCGAAATAGAAGCTTCTGAGAAGGAGAAAAAGTCTGTAAAAATGGCAATTTTGGTCACATTGAGGCTATAAAAAGTAGTTATTCAACATGAGGCACAATCCAAATGACATTTTGAATCAATTTTTCTATAGTCCAAAAAATCAATTTTCTGATGAAAAACGATGACCCGTGACCTGTCGAAATTTCTCCAAATGGTCAGAAATGATAATTTTTTAATGTTTAATTTTTTGACTGTAAATGAATATTGAATGTGAATCAGAACTCTTAGAACTTAAAAAATTGTGTTTAGAGTCATTTTAATGCCTGAAATTGGTCGAAATAAGCTTCTGAGTAGGAGAAAAAGTCTGTAAAATCGCAATTTTGGTCACTTTGAGACTATAAAAAGTAGTTATTCAACATGAGGCACAAACCAAATGACATTTTGAATACATTTTTCTACAGGCCAAAAATCAATTTTCTGATGAAAAACGATGACCCGTGACCTGTCGAACTTTCTCCAAATGGTCAGAAATGATAATTTTTTAATGTTTAATTTTTTGACTGTAAATGAATATTGAATGTGAATTAGAACTCTTGGAACTAAAATAAGTGTGTTTAGTATCATTTTAATGCCTGAAATTGGTTGAAATAAGCTTCTGAGTAGGAGAAAAAGTCTGTAAAATCGCAATTTTGGTCACTTTGAGACTATAAAAAGTAGTTACTCAACATGAGGCACAAACCAAATGACATTTTGAATAAATTTTTCTACAGGCCAAAAATCAATTTTCTGATGAAAAACGATGACCCGTGACCTGTCGAACTTTCTCCAAATGGTCAGAAATGATAATTTTTTAATGTTTAATTTTTTGACTGTAAATGAATATTGAATGTGAATTAGAACTCTTGGAACTAAAATAAGTGTGTTTAGAGTCATTTTAATGCCTGAAATTGGTCAAAATAGAAGCTTCTGAGTAGGAGAAAAAGTCTGTAAAAATGGCAATGTTGGTCACTTTGAGGCTAAAAAAATAGGTATTCAACATGAGGCACAATCCAAATGACATTTTGAATCAATTTTTCTACAGTCCAAAACATCAATTTTCTGATGAAAAACGATGGCCCGTGACCTGTCGAACTTTCTCCAAATGGTCAGAAATTATAATTTTTTAATTTTACATTTTTTGACTGTAAATGAATATTGAATGTGAATTAGAAATTTTGAAGCTTAAGTGTGTTTAATGTCATTTTAATGCCTGAAATTGGTCAAAATAGAAGCTTCTGAGAAGGAGAAAAAGTCTGTAAAAATGGCAATTTTGGTCACATTGAGGCTATAAAAAGTAGTTATTCAACATGAGGCACAATACAAATGACATTTTGAATCAATTTTTCTATAGTCCAAAAAATCAATTTTCTGATGAAAAACGATGACCCGTGACCTGTCAAAATTTCTCCAAATGGTCAGAAATGATCATTTTTTAATGTTTAATTTTTTGACTGTAAATGAATATTGAATGTGAATTAGAACTCTTGGAACTTAAAAAATTGTGTTTAGAGTCATTTTAATGCCTGGAATTGGTCGAAATTGAAGCTTCTAAGTAGGAGAAAAAGTCTGTAAAAATGGCAATTTTGGTCACTTTGAGGCTATAAAATGTAGTTATTCAACATGAGACACAATCCAAATGACATTTTGAATCAATTTTTCTACAGTCCAAAAAATCAATTTTCTGATGAAAAACGATGACCCGTGACCTGTCGAACTTTCTCCAAATGGTCAGAAATTATATTTTTTTAATGTTTAATTTTTTGACTGTAAATGAATATTGAATGTGAATTAGAACTCTTGGAACTAAAATAAGTGTGTTTAATGTCATTTTAATGCCTGAAATTGGTCAAAATAGAAGCTTCTGAGAAGGAGAAAAAGTCTGTAAAAATGGCAATTTTGGTCACATTGAGGCTATAAAAAGTAGTTATTCAACATGAGGCACAATACAAATGACATTTTGAATCAATTTTTCTATAGTCCAAAAAATCAATTTTCTGATGAAAAATGATGACCCGTGACCTGTCGAACTTTCTCCAAAAGGTCAGAAATGATAATTTTTTATTGTTTAATTTTTTTGACTGTAAATGAATATTGAATGTGAATTAGAACTCTTGGAACTAAAATAAGTGTGTTTAGAGTCATTTTAAACCCTGAAATTGGTCGAAATAGAAGCTTCTGAGTAGGAGAAAAAGTCTGTAAAAATGGCAATTTTGGTCACTTTGAGGCTAAAAAAATAGGTATTCAACATGAGGCACAATCCAAATGACATTTTGAATCAATTTTTCTACAGTCCAAAACATCAATTTTCTGATGAAAAACGATGACCCGTGACCTGTCGAACTTTCTCCAAATGGTCAGAAATTATAATTTTTTAATTTTACATTTTTTGACTGTAAATGAATATTGAATGTGAATTAGAAATTTTGAAGCTAAAATAAGTGTGTTTAATGTCATTTTAATGCCTGAAATTGGTCGAAATAGAAGCTTCTGAGAAGGAGAAAAAGTCTGTAAAAATGGCAATTTTGGTCACATTGAGGCTATAAAAAGTAGTTATTCAACATGAGGCACAATCCAAATGACATTTTGAATCAATTTTTCTATAGTCCAAAAAATCAATTTTCTGATGAAAAACGATGACCCGTGACCTGTCGAAATTTCTCCAAATGGTCAGAAATGATCATTTTTTAATGTTTAATTTTTTGACTGTAAATGAATATTGAATGTGAATCAGAACTCTTAGAACTTAAAAAATTGTGTTTAGAGTCATTTTAATGCCTGAAATTGGTCGAAATAGGCTTCTGAGTAGGAGAAAAAGTCTGTAAAATCGCAATTTTGGTCACTTTGACACTATAAAAAGTAGTTATTCAACATGAGGCACAAACCAAATGACATTTTGAATACATTTTTCTACAGGCCAAAAATCAATTTTCTGATGAAAAACGATGACCCGTGACCTGTCGAACTTTCTCCAAATGGTCAGAAATGATAATTTTTTAATGTTTAATTTTTTGACTGTAAATGAATATTGAATGTGAATTAGAACTCTTGGAACTAAAATAAGTGTGTTTAGTATCATTTTAATGCCTGAAATTGGTTGAAATGAGCGTCTGAGTAGGAGAAAAAGTCTGTAAAATCGCAATTTTGGTCACTTTGAGACTATAAAAAGTAGTTACTCAACATGAGGCACAAACCAAATGACATTTTGAATAAATTTTTCTACAGGCCAAAAATCAATTTTCTGATGAAAAACGATGACCCGTGACCTGTCGAACTTTCTCCAAATGGTCAGAAATGATAATTTTTTAATGTTTAATTTTTTGACTGTAAATGAATATTGAATGTGAATTAGAACTCTTGGAACTAAAATAAGTGTGTTTAGAGTCATTTTAATGCCTGAAATTGGTCAAAATAGAAGCTTCTGAGTAGGAGAAAAAGTCTGTAAAAATGGCAATTTTGGTCACTTTGAGGCTATAAAAAGTAGTTACTCAACATGAGGCACAAACCAAATGACATTTTGAATCAATTTTTCTACAGTCCAAAACATCAATTTTCTGATGAAAAACGATGGCCCGTGACCTGTCGAACTTTCTCCAAATGGTCAGAAATTATAATTTTTTAATTTTATATTTTTTGACTGTAAATGAATATTGAATGTGAATTAGAAATTTTGAAGCTTAAGTGTGTTTAATGTCATTTTAATGCCTGAAATTGGTCAAAATAGAAGCTTCTGAGAAGGAGAAAAAGTCTGTAAAAATGGCAATTTTGGTCACATTGAGGCTATAAAAAGTAGTTATTCAACATGAGGCACAATACAAATGACATTTTGAATCAATTTTTCTATAGTCCAAAAAATCAATTTTCTGATGAAAAACGATGACCCGTGACCTGTCGAACTTTCTCCAAATGGTCAGAAATGATAATTTTTTAATGTTTAATTTTTTGACTGTAAATGAATATTGAATGTGAATTAGAACTCTTGGAACTAAAATAAGTGTGTTTAGAGTCATTTTAATGCCTGAAATTGGTCAAAATAGAAGCTTCTGAGTAGGAGAAAAAGTCTGTAAAAATTGCAATTTTGGTCACATTGAGGATATAAAAAGTAGTTATTCAACATGAGGCACAATCCAAATGACATTTTGAATAAATTTTTCTACAGTCCAAAAATTCAATTTTCTGATGAAAAACGATGACCCGTGACCTGTCGAACTTTCTCCAAATGGTCAGAAATGATAATTTTTTAATGTTTAATTTTTTGACTGTAAATGAATATTGAATGTGAATTAGAACTCTTGGAACTAAAATAAGTGTGTTTAGAGTCATTTTGATGCCTAAAATTGGTTGAAATAGAAGCTTCTAAGTAGGAGAAAAAGTCTGTAAAAATGGCAATTTTGGTCACTTTGAGGTTATAAAAATAGTTATTCAACATGAGACACAATCCAAATGACATTTTGAATCAATTTTTCTACAGTCCAAAAATTCAATTTTCTGATGAAAAACGATGACCCGTGACCTGTCGAACTTTCTCCAAATGGTCAGAAATGATAATTTTTTAATGTTTAATTTTTTGACTGTAAATGAATATTGAATGTGAATTAGAACTCTCGGAACTAAAATAAGTGTGTTTAGAGTCATTTTAATGCCTGAAATTGGTCAAAATAGAAGCTTCTGAGTAGGAGAAAAAGTCTGTAAAAATGGCAATTTTGGTCACTTTGAGGCTAAAAAAATAGGTCTTCAACATGAGGCACAATCCAAATGACATTTTGAATCAATTTTTCTACAGTCCAAAACATCAATTTTCTGATGAAAAACGATGGCCCGTGACCTGTCGAACTTTCTCCAAATGGTCAGAAATTATAATTTTTTATTTTTACATTTTTTGACTGTAAATGAATATTGAATGTGAATTAGAAATTTTGAAGCTTAAGTGTGTTTAATGTCATTTTAATGCCTGAAATTGGTCAAAATAGAAGCTTCTGAGAAGGAGAAAAAGTCTGTAAAAATGGCAATTTTGGTCACATTGAGGCTATAAAAAGTAGTTATTCAACATGAGGCACAATCCAAATGACATTTTGAATCAATTTTTCTATAGTCCAAAAAATCAATTTTCTGATGAAAAACGATGACCCGTGACCTGTCAAAATTTCTCCAAATGGTCAGAAATGATCATTTTTTAATGTTTAATTTTTTGACTGTAAATGAATATTGAATGTGAATTAGAACTCTTGGAACTTAAAAAATTGTGTTTAGAGTCATTTTAATGCCTGGAATTGGTCGAAATTGAAGCTTCTAAGTAGGAGAAAAAGTCTGTAAAAATGGCAATTTTGGTCACTTTGAGGCTATAAAATGTAGTTATTCAACATGAGACACAATCCAAATGACATTTTGAATCAATTTTTCTACAGTCCAAAAAATCAATTTTCTGATGAAAAACGATGACCCGTGACCTGTCGAACTTTCTCCAAATGGTCAGAAATTATATTTTTTTAATGTTTAATTTTTTGACTGTAAATGAATATTGAATGTGAATTAGAACTCTTGGAACTAAAATAAGTGTGTTTAATGTCATTTTAATGCCTGAAATTGGTCAAAATAGAAGCTTCTGAGAAGGAGAAAAAGTCTGTAAAAATGGCAATTTTGGTCACATTGAGGCTATAAAAAGTAGTTATTCAACATGAGGCACAATACAAATGACATTTTGAATCAATTTTTCTATAGTCCAAAAAATCAATTTTCTGATGAAAAATGATGACCCGTGACCTGTCGAACTTTCTCCAAAAGGTCAGAAATGATAATTTTTTATTGTTTAATTTTTTTGACTGTAAATGAATATTGAATGTGAATTAGAACTCTTGGAACTAAAATAAGTGTGTTTAGAGTCATTTTAAACCCTGAAATTGGTCGAAATAGAAGCTTCTGAGTAGGAGAAAAAGTCTGTAAAAATGGCAATTTTGGTCACTTTGAGGCTAAAAAAATAGGTATTCAACATGAGGCACAATCCAAATGACATTTTGAATCAATTTTTCTACAGTCCAAAACATCAATTTTCTGATGAAAAACGATGACCCGTGACCTGTCGAACTTTCTCCAAATGGTCAGAAATTATAATTTTTTAATTTTACATTTTTTGACTGTAAATGAATATTGAATGTGAATTAGAAATTTTGAAGCTAAAATAAGTGTGTTTAATGTCATTTTAATGCCTGAAATTGGTCGAAATAGAAGCTTCTGAGAAGGAGAAAAAGTCTGTAAAAATGGCAATTTTGGTCACATTGAGGCTATAAAAAGTAGTTATTCAACATGAGGCACAATCCAAATGACATTTTGAATCAATTTTTCTATAGTCCAAAAAATCAATTTTCTGATGAAAAACGATGACCCGTGACCTGTCGAAATTTCTCCAAATGGTCAGAAATGATCATTTTTTAATGTTTAATTTTTTGACTGTAAATGAATATTGAATGTGAATCAGAACTCTTAGAACTTAAAAAATTGTGTTTAGAGTCATTTTAATGCCTGAAATTGGTCGAAATAGGCTTCTGAGTAGGAGAAAAAGTCTGTAAAATCGCAATTTTGGTCACTTTGACACTATAAAAAGTAGTTATTCAACATGAGGCACAAACCAAATGACATTTTGAATACATTTTTCTACAGGCCAAAAATCAATTTTCTGATGAAAAACGATGACCCGTGACCTGTCGAACTTTCTCCAAATGGTCAGAAATGATAATTTTTTAATGTTTAATTTTTTGACTGTAAATGAATATTGAATGTGAATTAGAACTCTTGGAACTAAAATAAGTGTGTTTAGTATCATTTTAATGCCTGAAATTGGTTGAAATGAGCGTCTGAGTAGGAGAAAAAGTCTGTAAAATCGCAATTTTGGTCACTTTGAGACTATAAAAAGTAGTTACTCAACATGAGGCACAAACCAAATGACATTTTGAATAAATTTTTCTACAGGCCAAAAATCAATTTTCTGATGAAAAACGATGACCCGTGACCTGTCGAACTTTCTCCAAATGGTCAGAAATGATAATTTTTTAATGTTTAATTTTTTGACTGTAAATGAATATTGAATGTGAATTAGAACTCTTGGAACTAAAATAAGTGTGTTTAGAGTCATTTTAATGCCTGAAATTGGTCAAAATAGAAGCTTCTGAGTAGGAGAAAAAGTCTGTAAAAATGGCAATTTTGGTCACTTTGAGGCTATAAAAAGTAGTTACTCAACATGAGGCACAAACCAAATGACATTTTGAATCAATTTTTCTACAGTCCAAAACATCAATTTTCTGATGAAAAACGATGGCCCGTGACCTGTCGAACTTTCTCCAAATGGTCAGAAATTATAATTTTTTAATTTTATATTTTTTGACTGTAAATGAATATTGAATGTGAATTAGAAATTTTGAAGCTTAAGTGTGTTTAATGTCATTTTAATGCCTGAAATTGGTCAAAATAGAAGCTTCTGAGAAGGAGAAAAAGTCTGTAAAAATGGCAATTTTGGTCACATTGAGGCTATAAAAAGTAGTTATTCAACATGAGGCACAATACAAATGACATTTTGAATCAATTTTTCTATAGTCCAAAAAATCAATTTTCTGATGAAAAACGATGACCCGTGACCTGTCGAACTTTCTCCAAATGGTCAGAAATGATAATTTTTTAATGTTTAATTTTTTGACTGTAAATGAATATTGAATGTGAATTAGAACTCTTGGAACTAAAATAAGTGTGTTTAGAGTCATTTTAATGCCTGAAATTGGTCAAAATAGAAGCTTCTGAGTAGGAGAAAAAGTCTGTAAAAATTGCAATTTTGGTCACATTGAGGATATAAAAAGTAGTTATTCAACATGAGGCACAATCCAAATGACATTTTGAATACATTTTTCTACAGTCCAAAAATTCAATTTTCTGATGAAAAACGATGACCCGTGACCTGTCGAACTTTCTCCAAATGGTCAGAAATGATAATTTTTTAATGTTTAATTTTTTGACTGTAAATGAATATTGAATGTGAATTAGAACTCTTGGAACTAAAATAAGTGTGTTTAGAGTCATTTTGATGCCTAAAATTGGTTGAAATAGAAGCTTCTAAGTAGGAGAAAAAGTCTGTAAAAATGGCAATTTTGGTCACTTTGAGGTTATAAAAATAGTTATTCAACATGAGACACAATCCAAATGACATTTTGAATCAATTTTTCTACAGTCCAAAAATTCAATTTTCTGATGAAAAACGATGACCCGTGACCTGTCGAACTTTCTCCAAATGGTCAGAAATGATAATTTTTTAATGTTTAATTTTTTGACTGTAAATGAATATTGAATGTGAATTAGAACTCTCGGAACTAAAATAAGTGTGTTTAGAGTCATTTTAATGCCTGAAATTGGTCAAAATAGAAGCTTCTGAGTAGGAGAAAAAGTCTGTAAAAATGGCAATTTTGGTCACTTTGAGGCTAAAAAAATAGGTCTTCAACATGAGGCACAATCCAAATGACATTTTGAATCAATTTTTCTACAGTCCAAAACATCAATTTTCTGATGAAAAACGATGGCCCGTGACCTGTCGAACTTTCTCCAAATGGTCAGAAATTATAATTTTTTATTTTTACATTTTTTGACTGTAAATGAATATTGAATGTGAATTAGAAATTTTGAAGCTTAAGTGTGTTTAATGTCATTTTAATGCCTGAAATTGGTCAAAATAGAAGCTTCTGAGAAGGAGAAAAAGTCTGTAAAAATGGCAATTTTGGTCACATTGAGGCTATAAAAAGTAGTTATTCAACATGAGGCACAATCCAAATGACATTTTGAATCAATTTTTCTATAGTCCAAAAAATCAATTTTCTGATGAAAAACGATGACCCGTGACCTGTCAAAATTTCTCCAAATGGTCAGAAATGATCATTTTTTAATGTTTAATTTTTTGACTGTAAATGAATATTGAATGTGAATTAGAACTCTTGGAACTTAAAAAATTGTGTTTAGAGTCATTTTAATGCCTGGAATTGGTCGAAATTGAAGCTTCTAAGTAGGAGAAAAAGTCTGTAAAAATGGCAATTTTGGTCACTTTGAGGCTATAAAATGTAGTTATTCAACATGAGACACAATCCAAATGACATTTTGAATCAATTTTTCTACAGTCCAAAAAATCAATTTTCTGATGAAAAACGATGACCCGTGACCTGTCGAACTTTCTCCAAATGGTCAGAAATTATATTTTTTTAATGTTTAATTTTTTGACTGTAAATGAATATTGAATGTGAATTAGAACTCTTGGAACTAAAATAAGTGTGTTTAATGTCATTTTAATGCCTGAAATTGGTCAAAATAGAAGCTTCTGAGAAGGAGAAAAAGTCTGTAAAAATGGCAATTTTGGTCACATTGAGGCTATAAAAAGTAGTTATTCAACATGAGGCACAATACAAATGACATTTTGAATCAATTTTTCTATAGTCCAAAAAATCAATTTTCTGATGAAAAATGATGACCCGTGACCTGTCGAACTTTCTCCAAAAGGTCAGAAATGATAATTTTTTATTGTTTAATTTTTTTGACTGTAAATGAATATTGAATGTGAATTAGAACTCTTGGAACTAAAATAAGTGTGTTTAGAGTCATTTTAAACCCTGAAATTGGTCGAAATAGAAGCTTCTGAGTAGGAGAAAAAGTCTGTAAAAATGGCAATTTTGGTCACTTTGAGGCTAAAAAAATAGGTATTCAACATGAGGCACAATCCAAATGACATTTTGAATCAATTTTTCTACAGTCCAAAACATCAATTTTCTGATGAAAAACGATGACCCGTGACCTGTCGAACTTTCTCCAAATGGTCAGAAATTATAATTTTTTAATTTTACATTTTTTGACTGTAAATGAATATTGAATGTGAATTAGAAATTTTGAAGCTAAAATAAGTGTGTTTAATGTCATTTTAATGCCTGAAATTGGTCGAAATAGAAGCTTCTGAGAAGGAGAAAAAGTCTGTAAAAATGGCAATTTTGGTCACATTGAGGCTATAAAAAGTAGTTATTCAACATGAGGCACAATCCAAATGACATTTTGAATCAATTTTTCTATAGTCCAAAAAATCAATTTTCTGATGAAAAACGATGACCCGTGACCTGTCGAAATTTCTCCAAATGGTCAGAAATGATCATTTTTTAATGTTTAATTTTTTGACTGTAAATGAATATTGAATGTGAATCAGAACTCTTAGAACTTAAAAAATTGTGTTTAGAGTCATTTTAATGCCTGAAATTGGTCGAAATAGGCTTCTGAGTAGGAGAAAAAGTCTGTAAAATCGCAATTTTGGTCACTTTGACACTATAAAAAGTAGTTATTCAACATGAGGCACAAACCAAATGACATTTTGAATACATTTTTCTACAGGCCAAAAATCAATTTTCTGATGAAAAACGATGACCCGTGACCTGTCGAACTTTCTCCAAATGGTCAGAAATGATAATTTTTTAATGTTTAATTTTTTGACTGTAAATGAATATTGAATGTGAATTAGAACTCTTGGAACTAAAATAAGTGTGTTTAGTATCATTTTAATGCCTGAAATTGGTTGAAATGAGCGTCTGAGTAGGAGAAAAAGTCTGTAAAATCGCCATTTTGGTCACTTTGAGACTATAAAAAGTAGTTACTCAACATGAGGCACAAACCAAATGACATTTTGAATAAATTTTTCTACAGGCCAAAAATCAATTTTCTGATGAAAAACGATGACCCGTGACCTGTCGAACTTTCTCCAAATGGTCAGAAATGATAATTTTTTAATGTTTAATTTTTTGACTGTAAATGAATATTGAATGTGAATTAGAACTCTTGGAACTAAAATAAGTGTGTTTAGAGTCATTTTAATGCCTGAAATTGGTCAAAATAGAAGCTTCTGAGTAGGAGAAAAAGTCTGTAAAAATGGCAATTTTGGTCACTTTGAGGCTAAAAAAATAGGTATTCAACATGAGGCACAATCCAAATGACATTTTGAATCAATTTTTCTACAGTCCAAAACATCAATTTTCTGATGAAAAACGATGGCCCGTGACCTGTCGAACTTTCTCCAAATGGTCAGAAATTATAATTTTTTTAATTTTATATTTTTTGACTGTAAATGAATATTGAATGTGAATTAGAAATTTTGAAGCTTAAGTGTGTTTAATGTCATTTTAATGCCTGAAATTGGTCAAAATAGAAGCTTCTGAGAAGGAGAAAAAGTCTGTAAAAATGGCAATTTTGGTCACATTGAGGCTATAAAAAGTAGTTATTCAACATGAGGCACAATACAAATGACATTTTGAATCAATTTTTCTATAGTCCAAAAAATCAATTTTCTGATGAAAAACGATGACCCGTGACCTGTCGAACTTTCTCCAAATGGTCAGAAATGATAATTTTTTAATGTTTAATTTTTTGACTGTAAATGAATATTGAATGTGAATTAGAACTCTTGGAACTAAAATAAGTGTGTTTAGAGTCATTTTAATGCCTGAAATTGGTCAAAATAGAAGCTTCTGAGTAGGAGAAAAAGTCTGTAAAAATTGCAATTTTGGTCACATTGAGGATATAAAAAGTAGTTATTCAACATGAGGCACAATCCAAATGACATTTTGAATAAATTTTTCTACAGTCCAAAAATTCAATTTTCTGATGAAAAACGATGACCCGTGACCTGTCGAACTTTCTCCAAATGGTCAGAAATGATAATTTTTTAATGTTTAATTTTTTGACTGTAAATGAATATTGAATGTGAATTAGAACTCTTGGAACTAAAATAAGTGTGTTTAGAGTCATTTTAATGCCTAAAATTGGTTGAAATAGAAGCTTCTAAGTAGGAGAAAAAGTCTGTAAAAATGGCAATTTTGGTCACTTTGAGGTTATAAAAATAGTTATTCAACATGAGACACAATCCAAATGACATTTTGAATCAATTTTTCTACAGTCCAAAAATTCAATTTTCTGATGAAAAACGATGACCCGTGACCTGTCGAACTTTCTCCAAATGGTCAGAAATGATAATTTTTTAATGTTTAATTTTTTGACTGTAAATGAATATTGAATGTGAATTAGAACTCTTGGAACTAAAATAAGTGTGTTTAGAGTCATTTTAATGCCTGAAATTGGTCAAAATAGAAGCTTCTGAGTAGGAGAAAAAGTCTGTAAAAATGGCAATTTTGGTCACTTTGAGGCTAAAAAAATAGGTCTTCAACATGAGGCACAATCCAAATGACATTTTGATTCAATTTTTCTACAGTCCAAAACATCAATTTTCTGATGAAAAACGATGGCCCGTGACCTGTCGAACTTTCTCCAAATGGTAAGAAATTATAATTTTTTATTTTTACATTTTTTGACTGTAAATGAATATTGAATGTGAATTAGAAATTTTGAAGCTTAAGTGTGTTTAATGTCATTTTAATGCCTGAAATTGGTCAAAATAGAAGCTTCTGAGAAGGAGAAAAAGTCTGTAAAAATGGCAATTTTGGTCACATTGAGGCTATAAAAAGTAGTTATTCAACATGAGGCACAATCCAAATGACATTTTGAATCAATTTTTCTATAGTCCAAAAAATCAATTTTCTGATGAAAAACGATGACCCGTGACCTGTCAAAATTTCTCCAAATGGTCAGAAATGATCATTTTTTAATGTTTAATTTTTTGACTGTAAATGAATATTGAATGTGAATTAGAACTCTTGGAACTTAAAAAATTGTGTTTAGAGTCATTTTAATGCCTGGAATTGGTCGAAATTGAAGCTTCTAAGTAGGAGAAAAAGTCTGTAAAAATGGCAATTTTGGTCACTTTGAGGCTATAAAATGTAGTTATTCAACATGAGACACAATCCAAATGACATTTTGAATCAATTTTTCTACAGTCCAAAAAATCAATTTTCTGATGAAAAACGATGACCCGTGACCTGTCGAACTTTCTCCAAATGGTCAGAAATTATATTTTTTTAATGTTTAATTTTTTGACTGTAAATGAATATTGAATGTGAATTAGAACTCTTGGAACTAAAATAAGTGTGTTTAGAGTCATTTTAATGCCTGAAATTGGTCAAAATAGAAGCTTCTGAGTAGGAGAAAAAGTCTGTAAAAATTGCAATTTTGGTCACATTGAGGATATAAAAAGTAGGTATTCAACATGAGGCACAATCCAAATGACATTTTGAATAAATTTTTCTACAGTCCAAAAAATCAATTTTCTGATGAAAAACAATGACCCGTGACCTGTCGAACTTTTTCCATATGGTCAGAAATAATCATTCTTTTTATGTTACATTTTTTGACTGTAGATTAATATTGAATGTGAATTAGAACTCTTGGAACTAAAATAGGTGTGTTTAGAGTCATTTTAATGCCTGAAATTGGTCGAAATAGAAGCTTCTGAGTAGGAGAAAAAGTCTGTAAAAACTGGCAATTTTGGTCACATTGAGGCTATAAAAAGTAGTTATTCAACATGAGGCACAATCCAAATGACATTTTGAATCAATTTTTCTACAGTCCAAAACATAAATTTTCTGATGAAAAACGATGACCCGTGACCTGTCGAACTTTCTCCAAATGGTCAGAAATGATAATTTTTTAATGTTTAATTTTTTTGACTGTAAATGAATATTGGATGTGAATTAGAACTCTTGGAACTAAAATAAGTGTGTTTAGAGTCATTTTAATGCCTGAAATTGGTCAAAATAGAAGCTTCTGAGTAGGAGAAAAAGTCTGTAAAAATTGCAATTTTGGTCACATTGAGGATATAAAAAGTAGTTATTCAACATGAGGCACAATCCAAATGACATTTTGAATCAATTTTTCTACAGTCCAAAACATCAATTTTCTGATGAAAAGCGATGACCCGTGACCTGTCGAACTTTCTCCAAATGGTCAGAAATGATTTTTTTATGTTCAATTTTTTGACTGTAAATGAATATTGAATGTGAATTAGAACTCTTGGAACTAAAATAAGTGTGTTTAGAGTCATTTTAATGCCTAAAATTGGTTGAAATAGAAGCTTCTAAGTAGGAGAAAAAGTCTGTAAAAGGCCCCTGGAAGCATGAAAATCACTTTAAACATCTCATTTTATCCATAAAAGGGATTTTCCACGTACAAATGTGAAATGTAGTTCAAAGAGGCAACATTTGAAAACGGACCATTTTTTTAGTTTCTGAAGCATGTTGTAAGGGGGGGTGGTTATCTCTTTCATCAAAAACTCGGGCGTTTTTGATTGAACAATAAAGGCCTAAATACAAGATTTGAGGAATGGGTAAATGTGAATGAAAATGGCCAATTTATTCACTCTGAGGCCTTAAAAAGTTTTTCTCCACCCCAGAAAGTGAATTAAATACCATTTGTGGGCCTTTATTGTTCAATCAAAAACGCCCGAGTTTTTGATGAAAGAGATAACCACCCCCCCTTACGACATGCTTCAGAAACTAAAAAAATGGTCCGTTTTCAAATGTTGCCTCTTTGAACTACAATTCACATTTGTACGTGGAAAATCACTTTTAAAGATAAAATGAGATGTTTAAAGTGATTTTCATGGTTCCAGGGGCCTTAAACACAAGATTTGAGGAATGTGTAAAAGTGAATAAAAATGGCCAATTTACTCATTCTGAGGCCTTAAAAAGTGTTTCTCCTCCACGGGAAGTGAATTAAATAACATTTGTAGGCCTTTATTGTTCAAGCAAAAACGCCCGATTTTTGACGAAAGAGATAACCACCCCCCCTTACGACATGCTTTAGAAACTAAAAAAATGGTCCGTTTTCAAATGCTGCCTCTTTGAACTACAATTCACACTTGTACGTGGAAAATCACTTTTAGAGATAAAATTAGATGTTTAAAGTGATTTTCAAGCTTCCAGGGGCCCTAAATACAAGATTTGAGGAATGGGTAAATGTGAATGAAAATGGCCAATTTATTCACTCTGAGGCCTTAAAAAGTTTTTCTCCACCCCAGAAAGTGAATTAAATAACATTTGTAAGCCTTTATTTCTCAAATCTTGTGTTTAAGGCCCCTCAGGCGTTTTTGATTGAACAATAAAGGCCTCCAAATGTTATTTTATTCACTTCCGGTGGCCATTTTCATTCACTTGTACCCATTCCTCAAATCTTGTGTTTAAGGCCCCTGGAAGCATGAAAATCACTTTAAACATCTCATTTTATCTCTAAAAGTGATTTTCCACGTACAAATGTGAATTGTAGTTCAAAGAGGCAACATTTGAAAACGGACCATTTTTTTAGTTTCTGAAGCATGTCGTAAGGGGGGGTGGTTATCTCTTTCATCAAAAACTCAGGAGTTTTTGATTGAACAATAAAGGCCTACAAATGGTATTTAATTCACTTTCTGGGGTGGAAAAAAACTTTTTAAGGCCTCAGAGTGAATAAATTGGCCATTTTCATTCACATTTACCCATTCCTCAAATCTTGTATTTAGGGCCCCTGGAAGCTTGAAAATCACTTTAAACATCTAATTTTATCTCTAAAGGTGATAATCCACGTACAAATGTGAATTGTAGTTCAAAGACGCAACATTTGAAAATGGACCATTTTTTTCGTTTCTGAAGCATGTCGTAAGGGGTGTGGTTATCTCTTTCACCAAAAAACTGGTGTTTTTGATTGAACAATAAAGGCCTCCAAATGTTATTTTATTCACTTCCCGTGGAGGAGAAACACTTTTGAAGGCCGCAGAGTGAGTAAATTGGCCATTTTCATTCACGTTTACCCATTTCTCAAATCTTGTGTTTAGGGCCCCTGTAAGCTTGAAAATCACTTAAAACATCTCATTTTATCTCTAAAAGTGATTATCCACGTACAATGTTAATTGTAGTTCAAAGACGCAACATTTGAAAATGAACCATTTTTTTAGTTTCAGAAGCATGTCGTAAGGGGTGTGGTTATCTCTTTCATCAAAAATCAGGCGTTTTCGCTTGAACAATAAAGGCCTCCAAATGTTACTTAATTCACTTCCCGTGGAGGAGAAACACTTTTTAAGGCCTCAGAGTGAGTAAATTGGCCATTTTCATTCACTTTTACCCATTTCTCAAATCTTGTGTTTAGGGCCCCTGGAAGCTTGAAAATCACTTTAAACATCTAATTTTATCTCTAAAAGTGATTATCCACGTACAAATGTGAATTGTCGTTCAAAGACGCAACATTTGAAAATGGACCATTTTTTTCGTTTCTGAAACATGTCGTAAGGGGGGGTGGTTATCTCTTTCACCAAAAAACAGGCGTTTTTGATTGAACAATAAAGGCCTCCAAATGTTATTTTATTCACTTCCCGTGGAGGAGAAACACTTTTTAAGGCCGCAGAGTGAGTAAATTGGCCATTTTCATTCACTTTTACCCATTCCTCAAATCTCGTGTTTAAGGCCCCTGGAAGCATGAAAATCTCTTTAAACATCTCATTTTATCTTTAAAAGTGATTTTCCACGTACAAATGTGAATTGTAGTTCAAAGAGGCAACATTTGAAAACGGACCATTTTTTAGTTTTTTAGTTTTTGAAGCATGTCGTAAGGGGGGGTGGTTATCTCTTTCGTCAAAAATCGGGCGTTTTCGCTTGAACAATAAAGGCCTACAAATGTTATTTAATTCACTTCCCGTGGAGGAGAAACACTTTTTAAGGCCTCAGAATGAGTAAATTGGCCATTTTCATTCCCTTTTACCCATTCCTCAAATCTTGTGTTTAAGGCCCCTGGAAGCATGAAAATCACTTTAAACATCTAATTTTATCTCTAAAAGTGATTATCCACGTACAAATGTGAATTGTAGTTCAAAGACGCAACATTTGAAAATGGACCATTTTTTTCGTTTCTGAAGCATGTCGTAAGGGGGGTGGTTATCTCTTTCACCAAAAAACGGGCGTTTTTGATTGAACAATAAAGGCCTCCAAATGTTATGTTATTCATTTCCCGTGGAGGAGAAACACTTTTTAAGGCCGCAGAGTGAGTAAATTGGCCATTTTCATTCACGTTTACCCATTTCTCAAATCTTGTGTATAAGGCCCCTGGAAGCTTGAAAATCACTTTAAACATCTCATTGTGTCTCTAAAAGTGATTATCCACGTACAATGTTAATTGTAGTTCAAAGATGCTACATTTGAAAATGAACCATTTTTTTAGTTTAAGAAGCATGTCGTAAGGGGGTTGGTTATCTCTTTCACCAAAAAACAGGCGTTTTTGATTGAACTATAAATGCCTCCAGATGGTATTTTATTCACTTCCCGTGGAGGAGAAACACTTTTTAAGGCCGCAGAGTGAGTAAATTGGCCATTTTCATTCACTTTTACACATTTCTCAAAACTTGTGTTTAAGGCCCCTGGAAGCATGAAAATCACTTTACACATCTCATTTTATCTTTAAAAGTGATTTTCCACGTACAAATGTGAATTGTAGTTCAAAGAGGCAACATTTGAAAACGTACCATTTTTTTAGTTTCTGAAGCATGTCGTAAGGGGGGGTGGTTATCTCTTTCGTCAAAAATTGGGCGTTTTTGCTGGAACAATAAAGGCCTACAAATGTTATTTAATTCACTTCCCGTGTAGGAGAAACACTTTTTAAGGCCTCAGAGTGAGTAAATTGGCCATTTTCCTTCACTTTTACCCGTTTCTCAAAGCTTGTGTTTAGGGCCCCTGGAAGCTTGAAAATCACTTTAAACATCTAATTTTATCTCTAAAAGTGATTATCCACGTACAAATGTGAATTGTCGTTCAAAGACGCAACATTTGAAAATGGTCCATTTTTTTCGTTTCTGAAGCATGTCGTAAGGGGGGTGGTTATCTCTTTCACCAAAAAACAGGCGTTTTTGATTGAACAATAAAGGCCTCCAAATGTTATTTTATTCACTTCCCGTGGAGGAGAAACACTTTTTAAGGCCGCAGAGTGAGTAAATTGGCCATTTTCATTCACTGTTACCCATTCCTCAAATCTCGTGTTTAAGGCCCCTGGAAGCATGAAAATCACTTTAAACATCTCATTTCATCTTTAAAAGTGATTTTCCACGTACAAATGTGAATTGTAGTTCAAAGAGGCAACATTTGAAAACGTACCATTTTTTTAGTTTCTGAAGCATGTCGTAAGGGGGGGTGGTTATCTCTTTCGTCAAAAATCGGGCGTTTTTGCTTGAACAATAA
>NC_140592.1:626701102-626758102 GCF_964204655.1 Triturus cristatus | reverse complement strand
AGGCGTACAAATGTTATTTAATTCACTTCCCGTGGAGGAGAAACACTTTTTAAGGCCGCAGAGTGAGTAAATTGGCCATTTTCATTCACTTTTACACATTTCTCAAAACTTGTGTTTAAGGCCCCTGGAAGCATGAAAATCACTTTACACATCTCATTTTATCTTTAAAAGTGATTTTCCACGTACAAATGTGAATTGTAGTTCAAAGAGGCAACATTTGAAAACGTACCATTTTTTTAGTTTCTGAAGCATGTCGGAAGGGGGGGTGGTTATCTCTTTCGTCAAAAATTGGGCGTTTTTGCTGGAACAATAAAGGCCTACAAATGTTATTTAATTCACTTCCCGTGTAGGAGAAACACTTTTTAAGGCCTCAGAGTGAGTAAATTGGCCATTTTCCTTCACTTTTACCCGTTCCTCAAAGCTTGTGTTTAGGGCCCCTGGAAGCTTGAAAATCACTTTAAACATCTAATTTTATCTCTAAAAGTGATTATCCACGTACAAATGTGAATTGTCGTTCAAAGACGCAACATTTGAAAATGGACCATTTTTTTCGTTTCTGAAACATGTCGTAAGGGGGGGTGGTTATCTCTTTCACCAAAAAACAGGCGTTTTTGATTGAACAATAAAGGCCTCCAAATGTTATTTTATTCACTTCCCGTGGAGGAGAAACACTTTTTAAGGCCGCAGAGTGAGTAAATTGGCCATTTTCATTCACTTTTACCCATTCCTCAAATCTCGTGTTTAAGGCCCCTGGAAGCATGAAAATCTCTTTAAACATCTCATTTTATCTTTAAAAGTGATTTTCCACGTACAAATGTGAATTGTAGTTCAAAGAGGCAACATTTGAAAACGGACCATTTTTTAGTTTTTTAGTTTTTGAAGCATGTCGTAAGGGGGGGTGGTTATCTCTTTCGTCAAAAATCGGGCGTTTTCGCTTGAACAATAAAGGCCTACAAATGTTATTTAATTCACTTCCCGTGGAGGAGAAACACTTTTTAAGGCCTCAGAATGAGTAAATTGGCCATTTTCATTCCCTTTTACCCATTCCTCAAATCTTGTGTTTAAGGCCCCTGGAAGCATGAAAATCACTTTAAACATCTAATTTTATCTCTAAAAGTGATTATCCACGTACAAATGTGAATTGTAGTTCAAAGACGCAACATTTGAAAATGGACCATTTTTTTCGTTTCTGAAGCATGTCGTAAGGGGGGTGGTTATCTCTTTCACCAAAAAACGGGCGTTTTTGATTGAACAATAAAGGCCTCCAAATGTTATGTTATTCATTTCCCGTGGAGGAGAAACACTTTTTAAGGCCGCAGAGTGAGTAAATTGGCCATTTTCATTCACGTTTACCCATTTCTCAAATCTTGTGTATAAGGCCCCTGGAAGCTTGAAAATCACTTTAAACATCTCATTGTGTCTCTAAAAGTGATTATCCACGTACAATGTTAATTGTAGTTCAAAGATGCTACATTTGAAAATGAACCATTTTTTTAGTTTAAGAAGCATGTCGTAAGGGGGTTGGTTATCTCTTTCACCAAAAAACAGGCGTTTTTGATTGAACTATAAATGCCTCCAAATGGTATTTTATTCACTTCCCGTGGAGGAGAAACACTTTTTAAGGCCGCAGAGTGAGTAAATTGGCCATTTTCATTCACTTTTACACATTTTTCAAAACTTGTGTTTAAGGCCCCTGGAAGCATGAAAATCACTTTACACATCTCATTTTATCTTTAAAAGTGATTTTCCACGTACAAATGTGAATTGTAGTTCAAAGAGGCAACATTTGAAAACGTACCATTTTTTTAGTTTCTGAAGCATGTCGTAAGGGGAGGTGGTTATCTCTTTCGTCAAAAATTGGGCGTTTTTGCTGGAACAATAAAGGCCTACAAATGGTATTTAATTCACTTCCCATGTAGGAGAAACACTTTTTAAGGCCTCAGAGTGAGTAAATTGGCCATTTTCCTTCACTTTTACCCGTTTCTCAAAGCTTGTGTTTAGGGCCCCTGGAAGCTTGAAAATCACTTTAAACATCTAATTTTATCTCTAAAAGTGATTATCCACGTACAAATGTGAATTGTCGTTCAAAGACGCAACATTTGAAAATGGTCCATTTTTTTCGTTTCTGAAGCATGTCGTAAGGGGGGTGGTTATCTCTTTCACCAAAAAACAGGCGTTTTTGATTGAACAATAAAGGCCTCCAAATGTTATTTTATTCACTTCCCGTGGAGGAGAAACACTTTTTAAGGCCGCAGAGTGAGTAAATTGGCCATTTTCATTCACTGTTACCCATTCCTCAAATCTCGTGTTTAAGGCCCCTGGAAGCATGAAAATCACTTTAAACATCTCATTTCATCTTTAAAAGTGATTTTCCACGTACAAATGTGAATTGTAGTTCAAAGAGGCAACATTTGAAAACGTACCATTTTTTTAGTTTCTGAAGCATGTCGTAAGGGGGGGTGGTTATCTCTTTCGTCAAAAATCGGGCGTTTTTGCTTGAACAATAAAGGCGTACAAATGTTATTTAATTCACTTCCCGTGGAGGAGAAACACTTTTTAAGGCCGCAGAGTGAGTAAATTGGCCATTTTCATTCACTTTTACACATTTCTCAAAACTTGTGTTTAAGGCCCCTGGAAGCATGAAAATCACTTTACACATCTCATTTTATCTTTAAAAGTGATTTTCCACGTACAAATGTGAATTGTAGTTCAAAGAGGCAACATTTGAAAACGTACCATTTTTTTAGTTTCTGAAGCATGTCGTAAGGGGGGGTGGTTATCTCTTTCGGCAAAAATTGGGCGTTTTTGCTGGAACAATAAAGGCCTACAAATGTTATTTAATTCACTTCCCGTGTAGGAGAAACACTTTTTAAGGCCTCAGAGTGAGTAAATTGGCCATTTTCCTTCACTTTTACCCGTTCCTCAAAGCTTGTGTTTAGGGCCCCTGGAAGCTTGAAAATCACTTTAAACATCTAATTTTATCTCTAAAAGTGATTATCCACGTACAAATGTGAATTGTCGTTCAAAGACGCAACATTTGAAAATGGTCCATTTTTTTCGTTTCTGAAGCATGTCGTAAGGGGGGTGGTTATCTCTTTCACCAAAAAACAGGCGTTTTTGATTGAACAATAAAGGCCTCCAAATGTTATTTTATTCACTTCCCGTGGAGGAGAAACACTTTTTAAGGCCGCAGAGTGAGTAAATTGGCCATTTTCATTCACTGTTACCCATTCCTCAAATCTCGTGTTTAAGGCCCCTGGAAGCATGAAAATCACTTTAAACATCTCATTTCATCTTTAAAAGTGATTTTCCACGTACAAATGTGAATTGTAGTTCAAAGAGGCAACATTTGAAAACGTACCATTTTTTTAGTTTCTGAAGCATGTCGTAAGGGGGGGTGGTTATCTCTTTCGTCAAAAATCGGGCGTTTTTGCTTGAACAATAAAGGCGTACAAATGTTATTTAATTCACTTCCCGTGGAGGAGAAACACTTTTTAAGGCCGCAGAGTGAGTAAATTGGCCATTTTCATTCACTTTTACCCATTCCTCAAATCTCGTGTTTAAGGCACCTGGAAGCATGAAAATCACTTTAAACATCTCATTTTATCTTTAAACGTGATTTTCCACGTACAAATGTGAATTGTAGTTCAAAGACGCAACATTTGAAAATGGACAATTTTTTTTCGTTTCTGAAGCATGTCGTAAGGGGGGGGGTGGTTATCTCTTTCACCAAAAAACAGGTGTTTTTGATTGAACTATAAATGCCTCCAAATGGTATTAAACATCTAATTTTATCTCTAAAATTGATTTTCCACGTACAAATGTGAATTGTAGTTCAAAGAGGCAACATTTGAAAACAGACCATCTTTTAGTTTTTTAGTTTCTGAAGCATATCGTAAGGGGGGGTGGTTATCTCTTTCGTCAAAAATCAGGCGTTTTTACTTGAACAATAAAGGCCTACAAATGTTATTTAATTCACTTCCCGTGGAGGAGAAACACTTTTTAAGGCCTCAGAATGAGTAAATTGGCCATTTTCATTCACTTGTACCCATTCCTCAAATCTTGTGTTTAAGGCCCCTGGAAGCATGAAAATCACTTTAAACATCTCATTTTATCTATAAAAGTGATTTTCCACGTACAAATGTGAATTGTAGTTCAAAGAGGCAACATTTGAAAACGGACCATTTTTTTAGTTTCTGAAGCATGTCGTAAGGGGGGGTGGTTATCTCTTGCACCAAAAAACGGGCGTTTTTAGTTGAACAATAAAGGCCTCCAAATGTTATTTTATTCACTTCCCGTGGAGGAGAAACACTTTTTAAGGCCACAGAGTGAGTAAATTGGCCATTTTCATTCACGTTTACCCATTTCTCAAATCTTGTGTTTAGGGCCCCTGTAAGCTTGAAAATCACTTTAAACATCTCATTTTATCTCTAAAAGTGATTATCCACGTACAATGTTAATTGTAGTTCAAAGACGCAACATTTGAAAATGAACCATTTTTTTAGTTTCAGAAGCATGTCGTAAGGGGGGTGGTTATCTCTTTCATCAAAAAACAGGCGTTTTCGCTTGAACAATAAAGGCCTCCAAATGTTATTTTATTCACTTCCCGTGGAGGAGAAACACTTTTTAAGGCCGCAGAGTGAGTAAATTGGCCATTTTCATTCACTGTTACCCATTCCTCAAATATCGTGTTTAAGGCCCCTGGAAGCATGAAAATCACTTTAAACATCTCATTTCATCTTTAAAAGTGATTTTCCACGTACAAATGTGAATTGTAGTTCAAAGAGGCAACATTTGAAAACGTACCATTTTTTTAGTTTCTGAAGCATGTCGTAAGGGGGGGTGGTTATCTCTTTCGTCAAAAATCGGGCGTTTTTGCTTGAACAATAAAGGCCTACAAATGTTATTTAATTCACTTCCCGTGGAGGAGAAACACTTTTTAAGGCCGCAGAGTGAGTAAATTTGCCATTTTCATTCACTTTTACCCATTCCTCAAATCTCGTGTTTAAGGCCCCTGGAAGCATGAAAATCACTTTAAACATCTCATTTTATCTTTAAACATGATTTTCCACGTACAAATGTGAATTGTAGTTCAAAGACGCAACATTTGAAAATGGACCATTTTTTTTCGTTTCTGAAGCATGTCGTAAGGGGGGGGGTGGTTATCTCTTTCACCAAAAAACAGGCGTTTTTGATTGAACTATAAATGCCTCCAAATGGTATTAAACATCTAATTTTATCTCTAAAAGTGATTTTCCACGTACAAATGTGAATTGTAGTTCAAAGAGGCAACATTTGAAAACAGACCATCTTTTAGTTTTTTAGTTTCTGAAGCATATCGTAAGGGGGGGTGGTTATCTCTTTCGTCAAAAATCGGGCGTTTTTACTTGAACAATAAAGGCCTACAAATGTTATTTAATTTACTTCCCGTGGAGGAGAAACACTTTTTAAGGCCTCAGAATGAGTAAATTGGCCATTTTCATTCACTTGTACCCATTCCTCAAATCTTGTGTTTAAGGCCCCTGGAAGCATGAAAATCACTTTAAACATATCATTTTATCTATAAAAGTGATTTTCCACGTACAAATGTGAATTGTAGTTCAAAGAGGCAACATTTGAAAACGGACCATTTTTTTGGTTTCTGAAGCATGTCGTAAGGGGGGGTGGTTATCTCTTGCACCAAAAAACGGGCGTTTTTGGTTGAACAATAAAGGCCTCCAAATGTTATTTTATTCACTTCCCGTGGAGGAGAAACACTTTTTAAGGCCGCAGAGTGAGTAAATTGGCCATTTTCATTCACTTTTACCCATTCCTCAAATCTCGTGTTTAAGGCCCCTGGAAGCATGAAAATCACTTTAAACATCTCATTTTATCTTTAAACGTGATTTTCCACGTACAAATGTGAATTGTAGTTCAAAGACGCAACATTTGAAAATGGACCATTTTTTTTCGTTTCTGAAGCATGTCGTAAGGGGGGGGGGTGGTTATCTCTTTCACCAAAAAACAGGCGTTTTTGATTGAACTATAAATGCCTCCAAATGGTATTAAACATCTAATTTTATCTCTAAAAGTGATTTTCCACGTACAAATGTGAATTGTAGTTCAAAGAGGCAACATTTGAAAACAGACCATCTTTTAGTTTTTTAGTTTCTGAAGCATATCGTAAGGGGGGGTGGTTATCTCTTTCGTCAAAAATAGGGCGTTTTTACTTGAACAATAAAGGCCTATAAATGGTATTTAATTCACTTCCCGTGGAGGAGAAACACTTTTTAAGGCCTTAGAATGAGTAAATTGGCCATTTTCATTCACTTTTACCCATTCCTCAAATCTTGTGTTTAAGGCCCCTGGAAGCATGAAAATCACTTTAAACATCTCATTTTATCTATAAAAGTGATTTTCCACGTACAAATGTGAATTGTCGTTCAAAGACGCAACATTTGAAAATGGTCCATTTTTTCGTTTCTGAAGCATGTCGTAAGGGGGGTGGTTATCCCTTTTACCAAAAAACAGGCGTTTTTGATTGAACAATAAAGGCCTCCAAATGTTATCTTATTCACTTCCCGTGGAGGAGAAACACTTTTTAAGGCCGCAGAGTGAGTAAATTGGCCATTTTCATTCACTGTTACCCATTCCTCAAATCTCGTGTTTAAGGCCCCTGGAAGCATGAAAATCACTTTAAACATCTCATTTCATCTTTAAAAGTGATTTTCCACGTACAAATGTGAATTGTAGTTCAAAGAGGCAACATTTGAAAACGTACCATTTTTTTCGTTTCTGAAGCATGTCGTAAGGGGGGGTGGTTATCTCTTTCGTCAAAAATCGGGCGTTTTTACTTGAACAATAAAGGCCTACAAATGTTATTTAATTCACTTCCCGTGCAGGAGAAACACTTTTTAAGGCCTCAGAATGAGTAAATTGGCCATTTTCATTCACTTGTACCCATTCCTCAAATCTTGTGTTTAAGGCCCCTGGAAGCATGAAAATCACTTTAAACATCTCATTTTATCTATAAAAGTGATTTTCCACGTACAAATGTGAATTGTAGTTCAAAGAGGCAACATTTGAAAACGGACCATTTTCTTAGTTTCTGAAGCATGTCGTAAGGGGGGGTGGTTATCTCTTGCACCAAAAAACGGGCGTTTTTGGTTGAACAATAAAGGCCTCCAAATGTTATTTTATTCACTTCCCGTGGAGGAGAAACACTTTTTAAGGCCACAGAGTGAGTAAATTGGCCATTTTCATTCACGTTTACCCATTTCTCAAATCTTGTGTTTAGGGCCCCTGTAAGCTTGAAAATCACTTTAAACATCTCATTTTATCTCTAAAAGTGATTATCCACGTACAATGTTAATTGTAGTTCAAAGACGCAACATCTGAAAATGAACCATTTTTTTAGTTTCAGAAGCATGTCGTAAGGGGGGTGGTTATCTCTTTCATCAAAAATCAGGCGTTTTCGCTTGAACAATAAAGGCCTCCAAATGTTACTTAATTCACTTCCCGTGGAGGAGAAACACTTTTTAAGGCCTCAGAGTGAGTAAATTGGCCATTTTCCTTCACTTTTACCCATTTCTCAAATCTTGTGTTTAGGGCCCCTGGAAGCTTGAAAATCACTTTAAACATCTAATTTTATCTCTAAAAGTGATTATCCACGTACAAATGTGAATTGTCGTTCAAAGACGCAACATTTGAAAATGGTCCATTTTTTTCGCTTCTGAAGCATGTCGTAAGGGGGGTGGTTATCTCTTTCACCAAAAAACAGGCGTTTTTGATTGAACAATAAAGGCCTCCAAATGTTATTTTATTCACTTCCCGTGGAGGAGAAACACTTTTTAAGGCCGCAGAGTGAGTAAATTGGCCATTTTCATTCACTGTTACCCATTCCTCAAATCTCGTGTTTAAGGCCCCTGGAAGCATGAAAATCACTTTAAACATCTCATTTCATCTTTAAAAGTGATTTTCCACGTACAAATGTGAATTGTAGTTCAAAGAGGCAACATTTGAAAACGTACCATTTTTTTAGTTTCTGAAGCATGTCGTAAGGGGGGGTGGTTATCTCTTTCGTCAAAAATCGGGCGTTTTTGCTTGAACAATAAAGGCGTACAAATGTTATTTAATTCACTTCCCGTGGAGGAGAAACACTTTTTAAGGCCGCAGAGTGAGTAAATTGGCCATTTTCATTCCCTTTTACCCATTCCTCAAATCTCGTGTTTAAGGCCCCTGGAAGCATGAAAATCACTTTAAACATCTCATTTTATCTTTAAACGTGATTTTCCACGTACAAATGTGAATTGTAGTTCAAAGACGCAACATTTGAAAATGGACCATTTTTTTTCATTTCTGAATCATGTCGTAAGGGGG
Organism: Triturus cristatus; assembly: GCF_964204655.1. Classification (NCBI taxonomy): domain Eukaryota; kingdom Metazoa; phylum Chordata; class Amphibia; order Caudata; family Salamandridae; genus Triturus; species Triturus cristatus. The sequence continues at coordinate 626,749,744 of NC_140592.1, read as the reverse complement.
GGTGGTTATCTCTTTCACCAAAAAACAGGCGTTTTTGATTGAACTATAAATGCCTCCAAATGGTATTAAACATCTAATTTTATCTCTAAAAGTGATTTTCCATGTACAAATGTGAATTGTAGTTCAAAGAGGCAACATTTGAAAACAGACCATCTTTTAGTTTTTTAGTTTCTGAAGCATATCGTAAGGGGGGGTGGTTATCTCTTTCGTCAAAAATCGGGCGTTTTTACTTGAACAATAAAGGCCTACAAATGTTATTTAATTCACTTCCCGTGGAGGAGAAACACTTTTTAAGGCCTCAGAATGAGTAAATTGGCCATTTTCATTCACTTGTACCCATTCCTCAAATCTTGTGTTTAAGGCCCCTGGAAGCATGAAAATCACTTTAAACATCTCATTTTATCTATAAAAGTGATTTTCCACGTACAAATGTGAATTGTAGTTCAAAGAGGCAACATTTGAAAACGGACCATTTTCTTAGTTTCTGAAGCATGTCGTAAGGGGGGGTGGTTATCTCTTGCACCAAAAAACGGGCGTTTTTGGTTGAACAATAAAGGCCTCCAAATGTTATTTTATTCACTTCCCGTGGAGGAGAAACACTTTTTAAGGCCACAGAGTGAGTAAATTGGCCATTTTCATTCACGTTTACCCATTTCTCATATCTTGTGTTTAGGGCCCCTGTAAGCTTGAAAATCACTTTAAACATCTCATTTTATCTCTAAAAGTGATTATCCACGTACAATGTTAATTGTAGTTCAAAGACGCAACATTTGAAAATGAACCATTTTTTTAGTTTCAGAAGCATGTCGTAAGGGGGGTGGTTATCTCTTTCATCAAAAATCAGGCGTTTTCGCTTGAACAATAAAGGCCTCCAAATGTTACTTAATTCACTTCCCGTGGAGGAGAAACACTTTTTAAGGCCTCAGAGTGAGTAAACTAGCCATTTTCCTTCACTTTTACCCATTTCTCAAATCTTGTGTTTAGGGCCCCTGGAAGCTTGAAAATCACTTTAAACATCTAATTTTATCTCTAAAAGTGATTATCCACGTACAAATGTGAATTGTCGTTCAAAGACGCAACATTTGAAAATGGTCCATTTTTTTCGTTTCTGAAGCATGTCGTAAGGGGGGGTGGTTATCTCTTTCACCAAAAAACAGGCGTTTTTGATTGAACAATAAAGGCCTCCAAATGTTATTTTATTCACTTCCCGTGGAGGAGAAACACTTTTTAAGGCCGCAGAGTGAGTAAATTGGCCATTTTCATTCACTGTTACCCATTCCTCAAATCTCGTGTTTAAGGCCCCTGGAAGCATGAAAATCACTTTAAACATCTCATTTCATCTTTAAAAGTGATTTTCCACGTACAAATGTGAATTGTAGTTCAAAGAGGCAACATTTGAAAACGTACCATTTTTTTAGTTTCTGAAGCATGTCGTAAGGGGGGGTGGTTATCTCTTTCGTCAAAAATCGGGCGTTTTTGCTTGAACAATAAAGGCCTACAAATGGTTTTTAATTCACTTCCCGTGGAGGAGAAACACTTTTTAAGGCCGCGGAGTGAGTAAATTGGCCATTTTCATTCACTTTTACCCATTCCTCAAATCTCGTGTTTAAGGCCCCTGGAAGCATGAAACTCACTTTAAACATCTCATTTTATCTTTAAACATGATTTTCCACGTACAAATGTGAATTGTAGTTCAAAGACGCAACATTTGAAAATGGACCATTTTTTTTTCGTTTCTGAAGCATGTCGTAAGGGGGGGGTGGTTATCTCTTTCACCAAAAAACAGGCGTTTTTGATTGAACTATAAATGCCTCCAAATGGTATTAAACATCTAATTTTATCTCTAAAAGTGATTTTCCACGTACAAATGTGAATTGTAGTTCAAAGAGGCAACATTTGAAAACAGACCATCTTTTAGTTTTTTTAGTTTCTGAAGCATATCGTAAGGGGGGGTGGTTATCTCTTTCGTCAAAAATCGGGCATTTTTACTTGAACAATAAAGGCCTACAAATGGTATTTAATTCACTTCCCGTGGAGGAGAAACACTTTTTAAGGCCTCAGAATGAGTAAATTGGCCATTTTCATTCACTTGTACCCATTCCTCAAATCTTGTGTTTAAGGCCCCTGGAAGCATGAAAATCACTTTAAACATCTCATTTTATCTATAAAAGTGATTTTCCACGTACAAATGTGAATTGTAGTTCAAAGAGGCAACATTTGAAAACGGACCATTTTTTTAGTTTCTGAAGCATGTCGTAAGGGGGGGTGGTTATCTCTTGCACCAAAAAACAGGCGTTTTTGGTTGAACAATAAAGGCCTCCAAATGTTATTTTATTCACTTCCCGTGGAGGAGAAACACTTTTTAAGGCCACAGAGTGAGTAAATTGGCCATTTTCATTCACGTTTACCCATTTCTCAAATCTTGTGTTTAGGGCCCCTGTAAGCTTGAAAATCACTTTAAACATCTCATTTTATCTCTAAAAGTGATTATCCACGTACAATGTTAATTGTAGTTCAAAGACGCAACATTTGAAAATGAACCATTTTTTTAGTTTCAGAAGCATGTCGTAAGGGGGGTGGTTATCTCTTTCATCAAAAATCAGGCGTTTTCGCTTGAACAATAAAGGCCTCCAAATGTTACTTAATTCACTTCCCGTGGAGGAGAAACACTTTTTAAGGCCTCAGAGTGAGTAAATTGGCCATTTTCCTTCACTTTTACCCATTTCTCAAATCTTGTGTTTAAGGCCCCTGGAAGCTTGAAAATCACTTTAAACATCTAATTTTATCTCTAAAAGTGATTATCCACGTACAAATGTGAATTGTCGTTCAAAGACGCAACATTTGAAAATGGTCCATTTTTTACGTTTCTGAAGCATGTCGTAAGGGGGGGTGGTTATCTCTTTCGTCAAAAATCGGGCGTTTTTGCTTGAACAATAAAGGCCTACAAATGTTATTTAATTCACTTCCCGTGGAGGAGAAACACTTTTTAAGGCCGCAGAGTGAGTAAATTGGCCATTTTCATTCACTTTTACCCATTCCTCAAATCTCGTGTTTAAGGCCCCTGGCAGCATGAAAATCACTTTAAACATCTCATTTTATCTTTAAACATGATTTTCCACGTACAAATGTGAATTGTAGTTCAAAGACGCAACATTTGAAAATGGACCATTTTTTTTCGTTTCTGAAGCATGTCGTAAGGGGGGGTGGTTATCTCTTTCACCAAAAAACAGGCGTTTTTGATTGAACTATAAATGCCTCCAAATGGTATTAAACATCTAATTTTATCTCTAAAAGTGATTTTCCACGTACAAATGTGAATTGTAGTTCAAAGAGGCAACATTTGAAAACAGACCATCTTTTAGTTTTTTAGTTTCAGAAGCATGTCGTAAGGGGGGTGGTTATCTCTTTCATCAAAAATCAGGCGTTTTCGCTTGAACAATAAAGGCCTCCAAATGTTACTTAATTCACTTCCCATGGAGGAGAAACACTTTTTAGGGCCTCAGAGTGAGTAAATTGGCCATTTTCCTTCACTTTTACCCAAGGGCCCCTGGAAGCTTGAAAATCACTTTAAACATCTAATTTTCTCTCTAAAAGTGATTATCCACGTACAAATGTGAATTGTCGTTCAAAGACGCAACATTTGAAAATGGACCATTTTTTTCGTTTCTGAAGCATGTCGTAAGGGGGGGTGGTTATCTCTTTCACCAAAAAACAGGCGTTTTTGATTGAACAATAAAGGCCTCCAAATGTTATTTTATTCACTTCCCGTGGAGGAGAAACACTTTTTAAGGCCGCAGAGTGAGTAAATTGGCCATTTTCATTCACTGTTACCCATTCCTCAAATCTCGTGTTTAAGGCCCCTGGAAGCATGAAAATCACTTTAAACATCTCATTTCATCTTTAAAAGTGATTTTCCACGTACAAATGTGAATTGTAGTTCAAAGAGGCAACATTTGAAAATGGACCATTTTTTAGTTTTTTTAGTTTCTGAAGCATGTCGTAAGGGGGGGTGGTTATCTCTTTCACCAAAAATCAGGCGTTTTCGCTTGAACAATAGAGGCCTCCAAATGTTACTTAATTCACTTCCCGTGGAGGAGAAACACTTTTTAAGGCCTCAGAGTGAGTAAATTGGCCATTTTCCTTCACTTTTACCCATTTCTCAAATCTTGTGTTTAGGGCCCCTGGAAGCTTGAAAATCACTTTAAACATCTAATTTTATCTCTAAAAGTGATTATCCACGTACAAATGTGAATTGTCGTTCAAAGAGGCAACATTTGAAAATGGTCTATTTTTTTCGTTTCTGAAGCATGTCGTAAGGGGGGGTGGTTATCTCTTTCACCAAAAAACAGGCGTTTTTGATTGAACAATAAAGGCCTCCAAATGTTATTTTATTCACTTCCCGTGGAGGAGAAACACTTTTTAAGGCCGCAGAGTGAGTAAATTGGCCATTTTCATTCACTGTTACCCATTCCTCAAATCTCGTGTTTAAGGCCCCTGGAAGCATGAAAATCACTTTAAACATCTCATTTCATCTTTAAAAGTGATTTTCCACGTACAAATGTGAATTGTAGTTCAAAGAGGCAACATTTGAAAACGGACCATTTTTTAGTTTTTTAGTTTCTGAAGCATGTCGTAAGGGGGGGTGGTTATCTCTTTCGTCAAAAATCGGGCGTTTTCGCTTGAACAATAAAGGCCTACAAATGTTATTTAATTCACTTCCCGTGGAGGAGAAACACTTTTTAAGGCCTCAGAATGAGTAAATTGGCCATTTTCATTCACTTTTACCCATTCCTCAAATCTTGTGTTTAAGGCCCCTGGAAGCATGAAAATCACTTTAAACATCTCATTTTATCTCTAAAAGTGATTATCCACGTACAATGTTAATTGTAGTTCAAAGATGCAACATTTGAAAATGAACCATTTTTTTAGTTTCAGAAGCATGTCGTAAGGGGGGGTGGTTATCTCTTTCATCAAAAATCAGGCGTTTTCGCTTGAACAATAAAGGCCTCCAAATGTTATTTAATTCACTTCCCGTGGAGGAGAAACACTTTTTAAGGCCGCAGAGTGAGTAAATTGGCCATTTTCATTCACTTTTACACATTTCTCAAATCTTGTGTTTAAGGCCCCTGGAAGCATGAAAATCACTTTAAACATCTCATTTTATCTTTAAAAGTGATTTTCCACGTACAAATGTAAATTGTAATTCAAAGAGGCAACATTTGAAAACGTACCATTTTTTTAGTTTCTGAAGCATGTCGTAAGGGGGGGTGGTTATCTCTTTCGTCAAAAATCGGGCGTTTTTGCTTGAACAATAAAGGCCTACAAATGTTACTTAATTCACTTCCCGTGGAGGAGAAACACTTTTTAAGGCCGCAGAGTGAGTAAATTGGCCATTTTCATTCACTTTTACCCATTCCTCAAAACTCGTGTTTAAGGCCCCTGGAAGCATGAAAATCACTTTAAACATCTCATTTTATCTTTAAACGTGATTTTCCACGTACAAATGTCAATTGTAGTTCAAAGACGCAACATTTGAAAATGGACCATTTTTTTCGTTTCTGAAGCATGTCGTAAGGGGGGGGTGGTGATCTCTTTCACCAAAAAACAGGCGTTTTTGATTGAACTATAAATGCCTCCAAATTGTATTTTATTCACTTCCCTTGGAGGAGAAACACTTTTTAAGGCCGCAGAGTGAGTAAATTGGCCATTTTCATTCACATTTGCCCATTCCTCAAATCTTGTGTTTACGGCCCCTGGAAGCTTGAAAATCCCTTTAAACATCTCATTTTATCTCTAAAAGTGATTTTCCACGTACAAATGTGAATTGTAGTTCAAAGAGGCAACATTTGAAAACGGACCATTTTTTTAGTTTCTGAAGCATGTCGTAAGGGGGGGTGGTTATCTCTTTCATCAAAAATCAGATGTTTTCGCTTGAACAATAAAGGCCTCCAAATGTTATTTAATTCACTTCCCGTGGAGGAGAAACACTTTTTAAGGCCTCAGAGTGAATAAATTGGCCATTTTCATTCACTTTTACCCATTTCTCAAATCTTGTGTTTAGGGCCCCTGGAAGCTTGAAAATCACTTTAAACATCTAATTTTATCTCTAAAAGTGATTATCCACGGACAAATGTGAATTGCAGTTCAAAGATGCAACATTTGAAAACGGACCATTTTTTTAGTTTCTGAAGCATGTCGTAAGGGGGGTAGTTATCTCTTTCATCAAAAATCGGGCGTTTTTGATTGAACAATAAAGGCCTCCAAATGTTATTTTATTCACTTCCGGTGGAGGAGAAACACTTTTTAAGGCCGCAGAGTGAGTAAATTGGCCATTTTCATTCACTTTTACCCATTCCTCAAATCTTGTGTTTAAGGCCCCTGGAACCATGAAAATCACTTTAAACATCTCATTTTATCTTTAAAAGTGATTTTCCACGTACAAATGTGAATTGTAGTTCAAAGAGGCAACATTTGAAAACGGACCATTTTTTTAGTTTCTGAAGCATGTCGTAAGGGGGGGGGGGTGGTTATCTCTTTCATCAAAAACTCGGGAGTTTTTGATTGAACAATAAAGGCCTACAAATGGTATTTAATTCACTTTCTGGGGAGGAAAAAAACTTTTTAAGGCCTCAGAGTGAATAAATTGGCCATTTTCATTCACATTTACCCATTCCTCAAATCTTGTATTTAGGGCCCCTGGAAGCTTGAAAATCACTTTAAACATCTAATTTTATCTCTAAAGGTGATAATCCACGTACAAATGTGAATTGTAGTTCAAAGACGCAAGATTTGAAAATGGACCATTTTTTTCGTTTCTGAAGCATGTCGTAAGGGGGGTGGTTATCTCTTTCACCAAAAAACGGGCATTTTTGATTGAACAATAAAGGCCTACAAATGTTATTTTATTCACTTCCCGTGGAGGCGAAACACTTTTTAAGGCTGCAGAGTGAAAAAATTGGCCATTTTCATTCACGTTTACCCATTTCTCAAATCTTGTGTTTAGGGCCCCTGTAAGCTTGAAAATCACTTTAAACATCTCATTTTATCTCTAAAAGTGATTATCCACGTACAATGTTAATTGTAGTTCAAAGACGCAACATTTGAAAATGAACCATTTTTTTCGTTTCTGAAGCATGTCGTAAGGGGGGTGGTTATCTCTTTCATCAAAAATCAGGCGTTTTCGCTTGAACAATAAAGGCCTCCAAATGTTACTTAATTCACTTCCCGTGGAGGAGAAACACTTTTTAAGGCCTCAGAGTGAGTAAATTGGCCATTTTCATTCACTTTTACCCATTTCTCAAATCTTGTGTTTAGGGCCCCTGGAAGCTTGAAAATCACTTTAAACATCTAATTTTATCTCTAAAAGTGATTATCCACGTACAAATGTGAATTGTCGTTCAAAGACGCAACATTTGAAAATGGACAATTTTTTTCGTTTCTGAAACATGTCGTAAGGGGGGGTGGTTATCTCTTTCACCAAAAAACAGGCGTTTTTGATTGAACAATAAAGGCCTCCAAATGTTATTTTATTCACTTCCCGTGGAGGAGAAACACTTTTTAAGACCGCAGAGTGAGTAAATTGCCCATTTTCATTCACTTTTACCCATTCCTCAAATCTCGTGTTTAAGGCCCCTGGAAGCATGAAAATCACTTTAAACATCTCATTTTATCTTTAAAAGTGATTTTCCACGTACAAATGTGAATTGTAGTTCAAAGAGGCAACATTTGAAAACGGACCATTTTTTAGTTTTTTTAGTTTTTGAAGCATGTCGTAAGGGGGGGTGGTTATCTCTTCTTTCGTCAAAAATCGGGCGTTTTCGCTTGAACAATAAAGGCCTACAAATGTTATTTAATTCACTTCTTGTGGAGGAGAAACATTTTTTAAGGCCTCAGAATGAGTAAATTGGCCATTTTCATTCCCTTTTACCCATTCCTCAAATCTTGTGTTTAAGGCCCCTGGAAGCATGAAAATCACTTTAAACATCTCATTTTATCTCTAAAAGTGATTATCCACGTACAAATGTGAATTGTAGTTCAAAGACGCAACATTTGAAAATGAACCATTTTTTTCGTTTCTGAAGCATGTCGTAAGGGGGGTGGTTATCTCTTTCACCAAAAAACGGGCGTTTTTGATTGAACAATAAAGGCCTCCAAATGTTATGTTATTCACTTCCCGTGGAGGAGAAACACTTTTTAAGGCCGCAGAGTGAGTAAATTGGCCATTTTCATTCACGTTTACCCATTTCTCAAATCTTGTGTTTAGGGCCCCTGTAAGCATGAAAATCACTTTAAACATCTCATTTTATCTCTAAAAGTGATTATCCACGTACAATGTTAATTGTAGTTCAAAGACGCAACATTTGAAAATGAACCCTTTTTTTAGTTTCAGAAGCATGTCGTAAGGGGGGTGGTTATCTCTTTCATCAAAAATCAGGCGTTTTCGCTTGAACAATAAAGGCCTCCAAATGTTACTTAATTCACTTCCCGTGGAGGAGAAACACTTTTTAAGGCCTCAGAGTGAGTAAATTGGCCATTTTCATTCACTTTTACCCATTCCTCAAATCTTGTGTTTAAGGCCCCTGGAAGCATGAAAATCACTTTAAACATCTCATTTTATCTCTAAAAGTGATTTTCCACGTACAAATGTGAATTGTAGTTCAAAGAGGCAACATTTGAAAACGGACCATTTTTTTAGTTTCTGAAGCATGTCGTAAGGGGGGGTGGTTATCTCTTGCACCAAAAAACGGGCGTTTTTGGTTGAACAATAAAGGCCTACAAATGTTATTTAATTCACTTCCCGTGGAGGAGAAACACTTTTTAAGGCCGCAGAGTGAGTAAATTGTCCATTTTCATTCACTTTTACCCATTCCTCAAATCTCGTGTTTAAGGCCCCTGGAAGCATGAAAATCACTTTAAACATCTCATTTTATCTTTAAACGTGATTTTCCACATACAAATGTGAATTGTAGTTCAAAGACGCAACATTTGAAAATGGACCATTTTTTTTCGTTTCTGAATCATGTCGTAAGGGGGGGGTGGTTATCTCTTTCACCAAAAAACAGGCGTTTTTGATTGAACTATAAATGCCTCCAAATGGTATTAAACATCTAATTTTATCTCTAAAAGTGATTTTCCACGTACAAATGTGAATTGTAGTTCAAAGAGGCAACATTTGAAAACGGACCATTTTTTAGTTTTTTAGTTTCTGAAGCATATCTTAAGGGGGGGTGGTTATCTCTTTCGTCAAAAATCGGGCGTTTTTACTTGAACAATAAAGGCCTACAAATGTTATTTAATTCACTTCCCGTGGAGGAGAAACACTTTTTAAGGCCTCAGAATGAGTAAATTGGCCATTTTCATTCACTTGTACCCATTCCTCAAATCTTGTGTTTAAGGCCCCTGGAAGCATGAAAATCACTTTAAACATCTCATTTTATCTATAAAAGTGATTTTCCACGTACAAATGTGAATTGTAGTTCAAAGAGGCAACATTTGAAAACGGACCATTTTTTTAGTTTCTGAAGCATGTCGTAAGGAGGGGTGGTTATCTCTTGCACTAAAAAACGGGCGTTTTTGGTTGAACAATAAAGGCCTCCAAATGTTATTTTATTCACTTCCCGTGGAGGAGAAACACTTTTTAAGGCCACAGAGTGAGTAAATGGGCCATTTTCATTCACTTTTACCCATTTCTCAAATCTTGTGTTTAGGGCCCCTGTAAGCTTGAAAATCACTTTAAACATCTCATTTTATCTCTAAAAGTGATTATCCACGTACAATGTTAATTGTAGTTCAAAGACGCAACATTTGAAAATGAACCATTTTTTTAGTTTCAGAAGCATGTCGTAAGGGGGGTGGTTATCTCTTTCATCAAAAATCAGGCATTTTCGCTTGAACAATAAAGGCCTCCAAATGTTACTTAATTCACTTCCCGTGGAGGAGAAACACTTTTTAAGGCCTCAGAGTGAGTAAATTGGCCATTTTCCTTCACTTTTACCCATTTCTCAAATCTTGTGTTTAGGGCCCCTGGAAGCTTGAAAATCACTTTAAACATCTAATTTTATCTCTAAAAGTGATTATCCACGTACAAATGTGAATTGTTGTTCAAAGACGCAACATTTGAAAATGGACCATTTTTTTTGTTTCTGAAGCATGTCGTAAGGGGGGGGTGGTTATCTCTTTCACCAAAAAACGGGCATTTTTGATTGAACAATAAAGGCCTCCAAATGTTATTTTATTCACTTCCCGTGGAGGAGAATCACTTTTTAAGGCCGCAGAGTGAGTAAATTGGCCATTTTCATTCACATTTACCCAGTCCTCAATTCTTGTATTTAGGGCCCCTGGAAGCTTGAAAATCACTTTAAACATCTAATTTTATCTCTAAAAGTGATTTTCCACGTACAAATGTGAATTGTAGTTCAAAGAGGCAACATCTGAAAACGGACCATTTTTTTAGTTTCTAAAGCATGTCGTAAGGGGGGGTGGTTATCTCTTTCGTCAAAAATCGGGCGTTTTTGCTTGAACAATAAAGGCCTACAAATGTTATTTAATTCACTTTCTGGGGTGGAGAAAAACTTTTTAAGGCCTCAGAGTGAATAAATTGGCCATTTTCATTCACATTTACCCATTTCTCAAATCTTGTGTTTAAGGCCCCTGGAAGCATTAAAATCACTTTAAAAATCTAATTTTATCTCTAAAAGTGATTATCCACGTACAAATGTGAATTGTAGTTAAAAGACGCAACATTTGAAAACGGACCATTTTTTTAGTTTCTGAAGCATGTCGTTAGGGGGGGGTGGTTATCTCTTTCATCAAAAATCGGGCGTTTTTGATTGAACAATAAAGGCCTCCAAATGTTATTTTATTCACTTCCGGTGGAGGAGAAACACTTTTTAAGGCCGCAGAGTGAGTAAATTGGCCATTTTCATTCACTTTTACCCATTCCTCAAATCTTGTGTTTAGGGCCCCTGGAAGCATGAAAATCACTTTAAACATCTCATTTTATCTTTAAAAGTGATTTTCCACGTACAAATGTGAATTGTAGTTCAAAGAGGCAACATTTGAAAACGGACCATTTTTTTAGTTTCTGAAACATGTCGTAAGGGGGGGTGGTTATCTCTTTCATCAAAAACTCGGGCGTTTTTGATTGAACAATAAAGGCCTACAAATGGTATTTAATTCACTTTCTGGGGTGGAGAAAAACTTTTTAAGGCCTCAGAGTGAGTAAATTGGCCATTTTCATTCACTTTTACACATTTCTCAAAACTTGTGTTTAAGGCCCCTGGAAGCATGAAAATCACTTTAAACATCTCATTTTATCTCTAAAAGTGATTTTCCATGTACAAATGTGAATTGTAGTTCAAAGAGGCAATATTTGAAAATGAACCATTTTTTTAGTTTCAGAAGCATGTCGTAAGGGGGGGTGGTTATCTCTTTCGTCAAAAATCGGGCGTTTTTGCTTGAACAATAAAGGCCTACAAATGTTATTTAATTCACTTCCCGTGGAGGAGAAACACTTTTTAAGGCCGCAGAGTGAGTAAATTGTCCATTTTCATTCACTTTTACCCATTCCTCAAATCTCGTGTTTAAGGCCCCTGGAAGCATGAAAATCACTTTAAACATCTCATTTTATCTTTAAACGTGATTTTCCACGTACAAATGTGAATTGTAGTTCAAAGACGCAACATTTGAAAATGGACCATTTTTTTTCATTTCTGAATCATGTCGTAAGGGGGGGTGGTTATCCCTTTCACCAAAAAACAGGCGTTTTTGATTGAACTATAAATGCCTCCAAATGGTATTAAACATCTAATTTTATCTCTAAAAGTGATTTTCCACGTACAAATGTGAATTGTAGTTCAAAGAGGCAACATTTGAAAATGGACCATTTTTTAGTTTTTTTAGTTTTTGAAGCATGTCGTAAGGGGGGGTGGTTATCTCTTTCGTCAAAAATCGGGCGTTTTTACTTGAACAATAAAGGCCTACAAATGTTATTTAATTCACTTCCCGTGGAGGAGAAACACTTTTTAAGGCCTCAGAATGAGTAAATTGGCCATTTTCATTCACTTTTACCCATTCCTCAAATCTTGTGTTTAAGGCCCCTGGAAGCATGAAAATCACTTTAAACATCTCATTTTATCTATAAAAGTGATTTTCCACGTACAAATGTGAATTGTAGTTCAAAGAGGCAACATTTGAAAACGGACCATTTTTTTAGTTTCTGAAGCATGTCGTAAGGGGGGGTGGTTATCTCTTGCACCAAAAAACGGGCGTTTTTGGTTGAACAATAAAGGCCTCCAAATGTTATTTTATTCACTTCCCGTGGAGGAGAAACACTTTTTAAGGCCACAGAGTGAGTAAATGGGCCATTTTCATTCACTTTTACCCATTTCTCAAATCTTGTGTTTAGGGCCCCTGTAAGCTTGAAAATCACTTTAAACATCTCATTTTATCTCTAAAAGTGATTATCCACGTACAATGTTAATTGTAGTTCAAAGACGCAACATTTGAAAATGAACCATTTTTTTAGTTTCAGAAGCATGTCGTAAGGGGGGTGGTTATCTCTTTCATCAAAAATCAGGCGTTTTCGCTTGAACAATAAAGGCCTCCAAATGTTACTTAATTCACTTCCCGTGGAGGAGAAACACTTTTTAAGGCCTCAGAGTGAGTAAATTGGCCTTTTTCATTCACGTTTACCCATTTCTCAAATCTTGTGTTTAGGGCCCCTGGAAGCTTGAAAATCACTTTAAAAATCTCATTTTATCTTTAGAAGCGATTTTCCACGTACAAATGTGAATTGTAGTTCAAAGAGGCAACATTTGAAAATTGACCATTTTTTTAGTTTCTGAAGCATGTCGTAAGGAGGGGTGGTTATCTCTTTCGTTAAAAATCGGGAGTTTTCGCTTGAACAATAAAGGCCTACAAATGTTATTTAAATCACTTCCCGTGGAGGAGAAACACTTTTTAAGGCCTCAGAATGAGTAAATTGGCCATTTTCATTCCCTTTTACCCATTCCTCAAATCTTGTGTTTAAGGCCCCTGGAAGCATGAAAATCACTTTAAACATCTCATTTTATCTCTAAAAGGGATTTTCCACGTACAAATGTGAAATGTAGTTCAAAGAGGCAACATTTGAAAACGGACCATTTTTTTAGTTTCTGAAGCATGTCGTAAGGGGGGTGGTTATCTCTTTCATCAAAAACTCGGGCGTTTTTGATTGAACAATAAAGGCCTCCAAATGTTATTTAATTCACTTTCTGGGGTGGAGAAAAACTTTTTAAGGCCTCAGAGTGAATAAATTGGCCATTTTCATTCACATTTACCCATTTCTCAAATCTTGTGTTTAAGGCCCCTGGAAGCATGAAAATCACTTTAAACATCTATTTTTATCTCTAAAAGTGATTATCCACGTACAAATGTGAATTGTAGTTCAAAGACGCAACATTTGAAAACGGACAATTTTTTTCATTTCTGAAGCATGTCGTAAGGGGGGGTGGTTATCTCTGTCACCAAAAAACGGGCGTTTTTTGATTGAACAATAAAGGCCTACAAATGTTATTTAAATCACTTCCCGTGGAGGAGAAACACTTTTTAAGACCTCAGAGTGAGTAAATTGGCCATTTGCATTCACTTTTACCAGTTTCTCAAATCTTGTGTATAAGGCCCCTGGAAGCTTGAAAATCACTTTAAACATCTCATTGTATCTCTAAAAGTGATTATCCACGTACAATGTTAATTGTAGTTCAAAGATGCAACATTTGAAAATGAACCATTTTTTAAGTTTCAGAAGCATGTCGTAAGGGGGGGTGGTTATCTCTTTCATCAAAAATCAGGCGTTTTCGCTTGAACAATAAAGGCCTCCAAATGTTACTTAATTCACTTCCCGTGGAGGAGAATCACTTTTTAAGGCCGCAGAGTGAGTAAATTGGCCATTTTCATTCACATTTACCCATTCCTCAATTCTTGTATTTAGGGCCCCTGGAAGCTTGAAAATCACTTTAAACATCTAATTTTATCTCTAAAAGTGATTTTCCACGTACAAATGTGAATTGTAGTTCAAAGAGGCAACATCTGAAAACGGACCATTTTTTTAGTTTCTGAAGCATGTCGTAAGGGGGGGTGGTTATCTCTTGCACCAAAAAACGGGCGTTTTTGGTTGAACAATAAAGGCCTCCAAATGTTATTTTATTCACTTCCCGTGGAGGAGAAACACTTTTTAAGGCCACAGAGTGAGTAAATGGGCCATTTTCATTCACTTTTACCCATTTCTCAAATCTTGTGTTTAGGGCCCCTGTAAGCTTGAAAATCACTTTAAACATCTCATTTTATCTCTAAAAGTGATTATCCACGTACAATGTTAATTGTAGTTCAAAGACGCAACATTTGAAAATGAACCATTTTTTTAGTTTCAGAAGCATGTCGTAAGGGGGGTGGTTATCTCTTTCATCAAAAATCAGGCGTTTTCGCTTGAACAATAAAGGCCTCCAAATGTTGCTTAATTCACTTCCCGTGGAGGAGAAACACTTTTTAAGGCCTCAGAGTGAGTAAATTGGCCATTTTCCTTCACTTTTACCCATTTCTCAAATCTTGTGTTTAGGGCCCCTGGAAGCTTGAAAATCACTTTAAACATCTAATTTTATCTCTAAAAGTGATTATCCACGTACAAATGTGAATTGTCGTTCAAAGACGCAACATTTGAAAATGGACCATTTTTTTCGTTTCTGAAGCATGTCGTAAGGGGGGGGCGGTTATCTCTTTCACCAAAAAACGGGCATTTTTGATTGAACAATAAAGGCCTCCAAATGTTATTTTATTCAATTCCCGTGGAGGAGAATCACTTTTTAAGGCCGCAGAGTGAGTAAATTGGCCATTTTCATTCACATTTACCCATTCCTCAATTCTTGTATTTAGGGCCCCTGGAAGCTTGAAAATCACTTTAAACATCTAATTTTATCTCTAAAAGTAATTTTCCACGTACAAATGTGAATTGTAGTTCAAAGAGGCAACATCTGAAAACGGACCATTTTTTTTAGTTTCTAAAGCATGTCGTAAGGGGGGGTGGTTATCTCTTTCGTCAAAAATCGGGCGTTTTTGCTTGAACAATAAAGGCCTACAAATGTTATTTAATTCACTTTCTGGGGTGGAGAAAAACTTTTTAAGGCCTCAGAGTGAATAAATTGGCCATTTTCATTCACATTTACCCATTTCTCAAATCTTGTGTTTAAGGCCCCTGGAAGCATTAAAATCACTTTAAAAATCTAATTTTATCTCTAAAAGTGATTATCCACGTACAAATGTGAATTGCAGTTCAAAGACGCAACATTTGAAAACGGACCATTTTTTTAGTTTCTGAAGCATGTCGTTAGGGGGGGTGGTTATCTCTTTCATCAAAAACTCTGGCGTTTTTGATTGAACAATAAAGGCCTACAAATGGTATTTAATTCACTTTCTGGGGTGGAGAAAAACTTTTTAAGGCCTCAGAGTGAATAAATTGGCCATTTTCATTCACATTTACCCATTCCTCAAATCTTGTATTTAGGGCCCCTGGAAGCTTGAAAATCACTTTAAACATCTAATTTTATCTCTAAAAGTGATAATCCACGTACAAATGTGAATTGTAGTTCAAAGAGGCAACATTTGAAAACGGACCATTTTTTTAGTTTCCGAAGCATGTCGTAAGGGGTGTGGTTATCTCTTTCATCAAAAATCAGGCGTTTTCGCTTGAACAATAAAGGCCTCCAAATGTTACTTAATTCACTTCCCGTGGAGGAGAAACACTTTTTAAGGCCTCAGAGTGAGTAAATTGGCCATTTTGATTCACTTTTACCCATTTCTCAAATCTTGTGTTTAGGGCCCCTGGAAGCTTGAAAATCACTTTAAACATCTAATTTTATCTCTAAAAGTGATTATCCACGTACAAATGTGAATTGTCGTTCAAAGACGCAACATTTGAAAATGGACCATTTTTTTCGTTTCTGAAACATGTCGGGGGGTGGTTATCTCTTTCACCAAAAAACAGGCGTTTTTGATTGAACAATAAAGGCCTCCAAATGTTATTTTATTCCCTTCCCGTGGAGGAGAAACACTTTTTAAGGCCGCAGAGTGAGTAAATTGGCCATTTTCATTCACTTTTACCCATTCCTCAAATCTCGTGTTTAAGGCCCCTGGAAGCATGAAAATCACTTTAAACATCTCATTTTATCTTTAAAAGTGATTTTCCACGTACAAATGTGAATTGTAGTTCAAAGAGGCAACATCTGAAAACAGACCATTTTTTTAGTTTCTAAAGCATGTCGTAAGGGGGGGGTGGTTATCTCTTTCATCAAAAATCGGGCGTTTTTGATTGAACAATAAAGGCCTCCAAATGTTATTTTATTCACTTCCGGTGGAGGAGAAACACTTTTTAAGGCCGCAGAGTGAGTAAATTGGCCATTTTCATTCACTTTTACCCATTCCTCAAATCTTGTGTTTAGGGCCCCTGGAAGCATGAAAATCAATTTAAACATCTCATTTTATCTTTAAAAGTGATTTTCCACGTACAAATGTGAATTGTAGTTCAAAGAGGCAACATTTGAAAACGGACCATTTTTTTAGTTTCTGAAACATGTCGTAAGGGGGGGTGGTTATCTCTTTCTTTAAAAACTCTGGCGTTTTTGATTGAACAATAAAGGCCTACAAATGGTATTTAATTCACTTTCTGGGGTGGAGAAAAACTTTTTAAGGCCTCAGAGTGAATAAATTGGCCATTTTCATTCACATTTACCCATTCCTCAAATCTTGTATTTAGGGCCCCTGGAAGCTTGAAAATCACTTTAAACATCTAATTTTATCTCTAAAAGTGATAATCCACGTACAAATGTGAATTGTAGTTCAAAGAGGCAACATTTGAAAACGGACCATTTTTTTAGTTTCAGAAGCATGTCGTAAGGGGTGTGGTTATCTCTTTCATCAAAAATCAGGCGTTTTCGCTTGAACAATAAAGGCCTCCAAATGTTACTTAATTCACTTCCCGTGGAGGAGAAACACTTTTTAAGGCCTCAGAGTGAGTAAATTGGCCATTTTGATTCACCTTTACCCATTTCTCAAATCTTGTGTTTAGGGCCCCTGGAAGCTTGAAAATCACTTTAAACATCTAATTTTATCTCTAAAAGTGATTATCCACGTACAAATGTGAATTGTCGTTCAAAGACGCAACATTTGAAAATGGACCATTTTTTTCGTTTCTGAAACATGTCGGGGGTGGTTATCTCTTTCACCAAAAAACAGGCGTTTTTGATTGAACAATAAAGGCCTCCAAATGTTATTTTATTCACTTCCCGTGGAGGAGAAACACTTTTTAAGGCCGCAGAGTGAGTAAATTGGCCATTTTCATTCACTTTTACCCATTCCTCAAATCTCGTGTTTAAGGCCCCTGGAAGCATGAAAATCACTTTAAACATCTCATTTTATCTTTAAACGTGATTTTCCACGTACAAATGTGAATTGTAGTTCAAAGAGGCAACATTTGAAAACGGACCATTTTTTAGTTTTTTTAGTTTCGGAAGCATGTCGTAAGGGGGGGTGGTTATCTCTTTCACCAAAAAACAGGCGTTTTTGATTGAACAATAAAGGCCTACAAATGTTATTTAATTCACTTGCTGGGGTGGAGAAAAACTTTTTAAGGCCGCAGAGTGAATAAATTGGCCATTTTCATTCACATTTACCCATTCCTCAAATCTTGTGTTTACGGCCCCTGGAAGCTTGAAAATCACTTTAAACATCTAACTTTATCTCTAAAAGTGATTATCCACGTACAAATGTGAATTGTAGTTCAAAGACGCAACATTTGACAATGGACCATTTTTTTCGTTTCTGAAGCATGTCGTAAGGGGGGTGGTTATCTCTTTCACCAAAAAACGGGCGTTTTTGATTGAACAATAAAGGCCTCCAAATGTTATGTTATTCACTTCCCGTGGAGGAGAAACACTTTTTAAGGCCGCAGAGTGAGTAAATTGGCCATTTTCATTCACGTTTACCCATTTCTCAAATCTTGTGTTTAGGGCCCCTGTAAGCTTGAAAATCACTTTAAACATCTCATTTTATCTCTAAAAGTGATTATCCACGTACAATGTTAATTGTAGTTCAAAGACGCAACATTTGAAAATGAACCATTTTTTTAGTTTCAGAAGCATGTCGTAAGGGGGGTGGTTATCTCTTTCATCAAAAATCAGGCGTTTTCGCTTGAACAATAAAGGCCTCCAAATGTTACTTAATTCACTTCCCGTGTAGGAGAAACACTTTTTAAGGCCTCAGAGTGAGTAAATTGGCCATTTTCATTCACTTTTACCCATTCCTCAAATCTTGTGTTTAAGGCCCCTGGAAGCATGAAAATCACTTTAAACATCTCATTTTATCTCTAAAAGTGATTTTCCACGTACAAATATGAATTGTAGTTCAAAGAGGCAACATTTGAAGACGGACCATTTTTTTAGTTTCTGAAGCATGTCGTAAGGGGGGGTGGTTATCTCTTGCACCAAAAAACTGGCGTTTTTGGTTGAACAATAAAGGCCTCCAAATGTTATTTAATTCACTTCCCGTGGAGGAGAAACACTTTTTAAGGCCGCAGAGTGAGTAAATTGGCCATTTTCATTCACTTTTACACATTTCTCAAAACTTGTGTTTAAGGCCCCTGGAAGCATGAAAATCACTTTAAACGTCTCATTTTATCTTTAAAAGTGATTTTCCACGTACAAATGTGAATTGTAGTTCAAAGAGGCAATATTTGAAAACGGACCATTTTTTAGTTTTTTAGTTTCTGAAGCATGTCGTAAGGGGGGGTGGTTATCTCTTGCACCAAAAAACTGGCGTTTTTGGTTGAACAATAAAGGCCTCCAAATGTTATTTAATTCACTTCCCGTGGAGGAGAAACACTTTTTAAGGCCGCAGAGTGAGTAAATTGGCCATTTTCATTCACTTTTACACATTTCTCAAAACTTGTGTTTAAGGCCCCTGGAAGCTTGAAAATCACTTTAAACATCTCATTGTGTCTCTAAAAGTGATTATCCACGTACAATGTTAATTGTAGTTCAAAGATGCAACATTTGAAAATGAACCATTTTTTTAGTTTCAGAAGCATGTCGTAAGGGGGGGTGGTTATCTCTTTCGTCAAAAATCGGGCGTTTTTGCTTGAACAATAAAGGCCTACAAATGTTATTTAATTCACTTCCCGTGGAGGAGAAACACTTTTTAAGGCCGCAGAGTGAGTAAATTGTCCATTTTCATTCACTTTTACCCATTCCTCAAATCTTGTGTTTAAGGCCCCTGGAAGCATGGAAATCACTTTAAACATCTCATTTTATCTTTAAACGTGATTTCCCACGTACAAATGTGAATTGTAGTTCAAAGACGCAACATTTGAAAATGGACCATTTTTTTTCGTTTCTGAATCATGTCGTAAGGGGGGGGTGGTTATCTCTTTCACCAAAAAACAGGCGTTTTTGATTGAACTATAAATGCCTCCAAATGGTATTAAACATCTAATTTTATCTCTAAAAGTGATTTTCCACGTACAAATGTGAATTGTAGTTCAAAGAGGCAACATTTGAAAACGGACCATTTTTTAGTTTTTTAGTTTCTGAAGCATATCGTAAGGGGGGGTGGTTATCTCTTTCGTCAAAAATCGGGCGTTTTTACTTGAACAATAAAGGCCTACAAATGTTATTTAATTCACTTCCCGTGGAGGAGAAACACTTTTTAAGGCCTCAGAATGAGTAAATTGGCCATTTTCATTCACTTGTACCCATTCCTCAAATCTTGTGTTTAAGGCCCCTGGAAGCATGAAAATCACTTTAAACATCTCATTTTCTCAATAAAAGTGATTTTCCACGTACAAATGTGAATTGTAGTTCAAAGAGGCAACATTTGAAAACGGACCATTTTTTTAGTTTCTGAAGCATGTCGTAAGGGGGGGTGGTTATCTCTTGCACCAAAAAACGGGCGTTTTTGGTTGAACAATAAAGGCCTCCAAGTGTTATTTTATTCACTTCCCGTGGAGGAGAAACACTTTTTAAGGCCACAGAGTGAGTAAATGGGCCATTTTCATTCACTTTTACCCATTTCTCAAATCTTGTGTTTAGGGCCCCTGTAAGCTTGAAAATCACTTTAAACATCTCATTTTATCTCTAAAAGTGATTATCCACGTACAATGTTAATTGTAGTTCAAAGACGCAACATTTGAAAATGAACCATTTTTTTAGTTTCAGAAGCATGTCGTAAGGGGGGTGGTTATCTCTTTCATCAAAAATCAGGCGTTTTCGCTTGAACAATAAAGGCCTCCAAATGTTGCTTAATTCACTTCCCGTGGAGGAGAAACACTTTTTAAGGCCTCAGAGTGAGTAAATTGGCCATTTTCCTTCACTTTTACCCATTTCTCAAATCTTGTGTTTAGGGCCCCTGGAAGCTTGAAAATCACTTTAAACATCTAATTTTATCTCTAAAAGTGATTATCCACGTACAAATGTGAATTGCCGTTCAAAGACGCAACATTTGAAAATGGACCATTTTTTTCGTTTCTGAAGCATGTCGTAAGGGGGGGCGGTTATCTCTTTCACCAAAAAACGGGCATTTTTGATTGAACAATAAAGGCCTCCAAATGTTATTTTATTCACTTCCCGTGGAGGAGAATCACTTTTTAAGGCCGCAGAGTGAGTAAATTGGCCATTTTCATTCACATTTACCCATTCCTCAATTCTTGTATTTAGGGCCCCTGGAAGCTTGAAAATCACTTTAAACATCTAATTTTATCTCTAAAAGTGATTTTCCACGTACAAATGTGAATTGTAGTTCAAAGAGGCAACATCTGAAAACGGACCATTTTTTTAGTTTCTAAAGCATGTCGTAAGGGGGGGTGGTTATCTCTTTCGTCAAAAATCGGGCGTTTTTGCTTGAACAATAAAGGCCTACAAATGTTATTTAATTCACTTTCTGGGGTGGAGAAAAACTTTTTAAGGCCTCAGAGTGAATAAATTGGCCATTTTCATTCACATTTACCCATTTCTCAAATCTTGTGTTTAAGGCCCCTGGAAGCATTAAAATCACTTTAAAAATCTAATTTTATCTCTAAAAGTGATTATCCACGTACAAATGTGAATTGCAGTTCAAAGACGCAACATTTGAAAACGGACCATTTTTTTAGTTTCTGAAGCATGTCGTTAGGGGGGGTGGTTATCTCTTTCATCAAAAACTCTGGCGTTTTTGATTGAACAATAAAGGCCTACAAATGGTATTTAATTCACTTTCTGGGGTGGAGAAAAACTTTTTAAGGCCTCAGAGTGAATAAATTGGCCATTTTCATTCACATTTACCCATTCCTCAAATCTTGTATTTAGGGCCCCTGGAAGCTTGAAAATCACTTTAAACATCTAATTTTATCTCTAAAAGTGATAATCCACGTACAAATGTGAATTGTAGTTCAAAGAGGCAACATTTGAAAACGGACCATTTTTTTAGTTTCAGAAGCATGTCGTAAGGGGTGTGGTTATCTCTTTCATCAAAAATCAGGCGTTTTCGCTTGAACAATAAAGGCCTCCAAATGTTACTTAATTCACTTCCCGTGGAGGAGAAACACTTTTTAAGGCCTCAGAGTAAGTAAATTGGCCATTTTGATTCACTTTTACCCATTTCTCAAATCTTGTGTTTAGGGCCCCTGGAAGCTTGAAAATCACTTTAAACATCTAATTTTATCTCTAAAAGTGATTATCCACGTACAAATGTGAATTGTCGTTCAAAGACGCAACATTTGAAAATGGACCATTTTTTTCGTTTCTGAAACATGTCGGGGGGTGGTTATCTCTTTCACCAAAAAACAGGCGTTTTTGATTGAACAATAAAGGCCTCCAAATGTTATTTTATTCCCTTCCCGTGGAGGAGAAACACTTTTTAAGGCCGCAGAGTGAGTAAATTGGCCATTTTCATTCACTTTTACCCATTCCTCAAATCTCGTGTTTAAGGCCCCTGGAAGCATGAAAATCACTTTAAACATCTCATTTTATCTTTAAAAGTGATTTTCCACGTACAAATGTGAATTGTAGTTCAAAGAGGCAACATCTGAAAACGGACCATTTTTTTAGTTTCTAAAGCATGTCGTAAGGGGGGGGTGGTTATCTCTTTCGTCAAAAATCGGGCGTTTTTGATTGAACAATAAAGGCCTCCAAATGTTATTTTATTCACTTCCGGTGGAGGAGAAACACTTTTTAAGGCCGCAGAGTGAGTAAATTGGCCATTTTCATTCACTTTTACCCATTCCTCAAATCTTGTGTTTAGGGCCCCTGGAAGCATGAAAATCAATTTAAACATCTCATTTTATCTTTAAAAGTGATTTTCCACGTACAAATGTGAATTGTAGTTCAAAGAGGCAACATTTGAAAACGGACCATTTTTTTAGTTTCTGAAACATGTCGTAAGGGGGGTGGTTATCTCTTTCTTTAAAAACTCTGGCGTTTTTGATTGAACAATAAAGGCCTACAAATGGTATTTAATTCACTTTCTGGGGTGGAGAAAAACTTTTTAAGGCCTCAGAGTGAATAAATTGGCCATTTTCATTCACATTTACCCATTCCTCAAATCTTGTATTTAGGGCCCCTGGAAGCTTGAAAATCACTTTAAACATCTAATTTTATCTCTAAAAGTGATAATCCACGTACAAATGTGAATTGTAGTTTAAAGAGGCAACATTTGAAAAAGGACCATTTTTTTAGTTTCAGAAGCATGTCGTAAGGGGTGTGGTTATCTCTTTCATCAAAAATCAGGTGTTTTCGCTTGAACAATAAAGGCCTCCAAATGTTACTTAATTCACTTCCCGTGGAGGAGAAACACTTTTTAAGGCCTCAGAGTGAGTAAATTGGCCATTTTGATTCACCTTTACCCATTTCTCAAATCTTGTGTTTAGGGCCCCTGGAAGCTTGAAAATCACTTTAAACATCTAATTTTATCTCTAAAAGTGATTATCCACGTACAAATGTGAATTGTCGTTCAAAGACGCAACATTTGAAAATGGACCATTTTTTTCGTTTCTGAAACATGTCGGGGGTGGTTATCTCTTTCACCAAAAAACAGGCGTTTTTGATTGAACAATAATGGCCTCCAAATGTTATTTTATTCACTTCCCGTGGAGGAGAAACACTTTTTAAGGCCGCAGAGTGAGTAAATTGGCCATTTTCATTCACTTTTACCCATTCCTCAAATCTCGTGTTTAAGGCCCCTGGAAGCATGAAAATCACTTTAAACATCTCATTTTATCTTTAAAAGTGATTATCCACGTACAATGTTAATTGTAGTTCAAAGATGCAACATTTGAAAATGAACCATTTTTTAAGTTTCAGAAGCATGTCGTAAGGGGGGGTGGTTATCTCTTTCATCAAAAATCAGGCGTTTTCGCTTGAACAATAAAGGCCTCCAAATGTTACTTAATTCACTTCCCGTGGAGGAGAATCACTTTTTAAGGCCGCAGAGTGAGTAAATTGGCCATTTTCATTCACATTTACCCATTCCTCAATTCTTGTATTTAGGGCCCCTGGAAGCTTGAAAATCACTTTAAACATCTAATTTTATCTCTAAAAGTGATTTTCCACGTACAAATGTGAATTGTAGTTCAAAGAGGCAACATCTGAAAACGGACCATTTTTTTAGTTTCTGAAGCATGTCGTAAGGGGGGGTGGTTATCTCTTGCACCAAAAAACGGGCGTTTTTGGTTGAACAATAAAGGCCTCCAAATGTTATTTTATTCACTTCCCGTGGAGGAGAAACACTTTTTAAGGCCACAGAGTGAGTAAATGGGACATTTTCATTCACTTTTACCCATTTCTCAAATCTTGTGTTTAGGGCCCCTGTAAGCTTGAAAATCACTTTAAACATCTCATTTTATCTCTAAAAGTGATTATCCACGTACAATGTTAATTGTAGTTCAAAGACGCAACATTTGAAAATGAACCATTTTTTTAGTTTCAGAAGCATGTCGTAAGGGGGGTGGTTATCTCTTTCATCAAAAATCAGGCGTTTTCGCTTGAACAATAAAGGCCTCCAAATGTTGCTTAATTCACTTCCCGTGGAGGAGAAACACTTTTTAAGGCCTCAGAGTGAGTAAATTGGCCATTTTCCTTCACTTTTACCCATTTCTCAAATCTTGTGTTTAGGGCCCCTGGAAGCTTGAAAATCACTTTAAACATCTAATTTTATCTCTAAAAGTGATTATCCACGTACAAATGTGAATTGTCGTTCAAAGACGCAACATTTGAAAATGGACCATTTTTTTCGTTTCTGAAGCATGTCGTAAGGGGGGGGCGGTTATCTCTTTCACCAAAAAACGGGCATTTTTGATTGAACAATAAAGGCCTCCAAATGTTATTTTATTCAATTCCCGTGGAGGAGAATCACTTTTTAAGGCCGCAGAGTGAGTAAATTGGCCATTTTCATTCACATTTACCCATTCCTCAATTCTTGTATTTAGGGCCCCTGGAAGCTTGAAAATCACTTTAAACATCTAATTTTATCTCTAAAAGTAATTTTCCACGTACAAATGTGAATTGTAGTTCAAAGAGGCAACATCTGAAAACGGACCATTTTTTTTAGTTTCTAAAGCATGTCGTAAGGGGGGGTGGTTATCTCTTTCGTCAAAAATCGGGCGTTTTTGCTTGAACAATAAAGGCCTACAAATGTTATTTAATTCACTTTCTGGGGTGGAGAAAAACTTTTTAAGGCCTCAGAGTGAATAAATTGGCCATTTTCATTCACATTTACCCATTTCTCAAATCTTGTGTTTAAGGCCCCTGGAAGCATTAAAATCACTTTAAAAATCTAATTTTATCTCTAAAAGTGATTATCCACGTACAAATGTGAATTGCAGTTCAAAGACGCAACATTTGAAAACGGACCATTTTTTTAGTTTCTGAAGCATGTCGTTAGGGGGGGTGGTTATCTCTTTCATCAAAAACTCTGGCGTTTTTGATTGAACAATAAAGGCCTACAAATGGTATTTAATTCACTTTCTGGGGTGGAGAAAAACTTTTTAAGGCCTCAGAGTGAATAAATTGGCCATTTTCATTCACATTTACCCATTCCTCAAATCTTGTATTTAGGGCCCCTGGAAGCTTGAAAATCACTTTAAACATCTAATTTTATCTCTAAAAGTGATAATCCACGTACAAATGTGAATTGTAGTTCAAAGAGGCAACATTTGAAAACGGACCATTTTTTTAGTTTCAGAAGCATGTCGTAAGGGGTGTGGTTATCTCTTTCATCAAAAATCAGGCGTTTTCGCTTGAACAATAAAGGCCTCCAAATGTTACTTAATTCACTTCCCGTGGAGGAGAAACACTTTTTAAGGCCTCAGAGTGAGTAAATTGGCCATTTTGATTCACTTTTACCCATTTCTCAAATCTTGTGTTTAGGGCCCCTGGAAGCTTGAAAATCACTTTAAACATCTAATTTTATCTCTAAAAGTGATTATCCACGTACAAATGTGAATTGTCGTTCAAAGACGCAACATTTGAAAATGGACCATTTTTTTCGTTTCTGAAACATGTCGGGGGGTGGTTATCTCTTTCACCAAAAAACAGGCGTTTTTGATTGAACAATAAAGGCCTCCAAATGTTATTTTATTCCCTTCCCGTGGAGGAGAAACACTTTTTAAGGCCGCAGAGTGAGTAAATTGGCCATTTTCATTCACTTTTACCCATTCCTCAAATCTCGTGTTTAAGGCCCCTGGAAGCATGAAAATCACTTTAAACATCTCATTTTATCTTTAAAAGTGATTTTCCACGTACAAATGTGAATTGTAGTTCAAAGAGGCAACATCTGAAAACAGACCATTTTTTTAGTTTCTAAAGCATGTCGTAAGGGGGGGGTGGTTATCTCTTTCATCAAAAATCGGGCGTTTTTGATTGAACAATAAAGGCCTCCAAATGTTATTTTATTCACTTCCGGTGGAGGAGAAACACTTTTTAAGGCCGCAGAGTGAGTAAATTGGCCATTTTCATTCACTTTTACCCATTCCTCAAATCTTGTGTTTAGGGCCCCTGGAAGCATGAAAATCAATTTAAACATCTCATTTTATCTTTAAAAGTGATTTTCCACGTACAAATGTGAATTGTAGTTCAAAGAGGCAACATTTGAAAACGGACCATTTTTTTAGTTTCTGAAACATGTCGTAAGGGGGGGTGGTTATCTCTTTCTTTAAAAACTCTGGCGTTTTTGATTGAACAATAAAGGCCTACAAATGGTATTTAATTCACTTTCTGGGGTGGAGAAAAACTTTTTAAGGCCTCAGAGTGAATAAATTGGCCATTTTCATTCACATTTACCCATTCCTCAAATCTTGTATTTAGGGCCCCTGGAAGCTTGAAAATCACTTTAAACATCTAATTTTATCTCTAAAAGTGATAATCCACGTACAAATGTGAATTGTAGTTCAAAGAGGCAACATTTGAAAACGGACCATTTTTTTAGTTTCAGAAGCATGTCGTAAGGGGTGTGGTTATCTCTTTCATCAAAAATCAGGCGTTTTCGCTTGAACAATAAAGGCCTCCAAATGTTACTTAATTCACTTCCCGTGGAGGAGAAACACTTTTTAAGGCCTCAGAGTGAGTAAATTGGCCATTTTGATTCACCTTTACCCATTTCTCAAATCTTGTGTTTAGGGCCCCTGGAAGCTTGAAAATCACTTTAAACATCTAATTTTATCTCTAAAAGTGATTATCCACGTACAAATGTGAATTGTCGTTCAAAGACGCAACATTTGAAAATGGACCATTTTTTTCGTTTCTGAAACATGTCGGGGGGTGGTTATCTCTTTCACCAAAAAACAGGCGTTTTTGATTGAACAATAAAGGCCTCCAAATGTTATTTTATTCCCTTCCCGTGGAGGAGAAACACTTTTTAAGGCCGCAGAGTGAGTAAATTGGCCATTTTCATTCACTTTTACCCATTCCTCAAATCTCGTGTTTAAGGCCCCTGGAAGCATGAAAATCACTTTAAACATCTCATTTTATCTTTAAAAGTGATTTTCCACGTACAAATGTGAATTGTAGTTCAAAGAGGCAACATTTGAAAACGGACCATTTTTTAGTTTTTTTAGTTTCGGAAGCATGTCGTAAGGGGGGGTGGTTATCTCTTTCACCAAAAAACAGGCGTTTTTGATTGAACAATAAAGGCCTACAAATGTTATTTAATTCACTTGCTGGGGTGGAGAAAAACTTTTTAAGGCCGCAGAGTGAATAAATTGGCCATTTTCATTCACATTTACCCATTCCTCAAATCTTGTGTTTACGGCCCCTGGAAGCTTGAAAATCACTTTAAACATCTAACTTTATCTCTAAAAGTGATTATCCACGTACAAATGTGAATTGTAGTTCAAAGACGCAACATTTGACAATGGACCATTTTTTTCGTTTCTGAAGCATGTCGTAAGGGGGGTGGTTATCTCTTTCACCAAAAAACGGGCGTTTTTGATTGAACAATAAAGGCCTCCAAATGTTATGTTATTCACTTCCCGTGGAGGAGAAACACTTTTTAAGGCCGCAGAGTGAGTAAATTGGCCATTTTCATTCACGTTTACCCATTTCTCAAATCTTGTGTTTAGGGCCCCTGTAAGCTTGAAAATCACTTTAAACATCTCATTTTATCTCTAAAAGTGATTATCCACGTACAATGTTAATTGTAGTTCAAAGACGCAACATTTGAAAATGAACCATTTTTTTAGTTTCAGAAGCATGTCGTAAGGGGGGTGGTTATCTCTTTCATCAAAAATCAGGCGTTTTCGCTTGAACAATAAAGGCCTCCAAATGTTACTTAATTCACTTCCCGTGTAGGAGAAACACTTTTTAAGGCCTCAGAGTGAGTAAATTGGCCATTTTCATTCACTTTTACCCATTCCTCAAATCTTGTGTTTAAGGCCCCTGGAAGCATGAAAATCACTTTAAACATCTCATTTTATCTCTAAAAGTGATTTTCCACGTACAAATATGAATTGTAGTTCAAAGAGGCAACATTTGAAAACGGACCATTTTTTTAGTTTCTGAAGCATGTCGTAAGGGGGGGTGGTTATCTCTTGCACCAAAAAACTGGCGTTTTTGGTTGAACAATAAAGGCCTCCAAATGTTATTTAATTCACTTCCCGTGGAGGAGAAACACTTTTTAAGGCCGCAGAGTGAGTAAATTGGCCATTTTCATTCACTTTTACACATTTCTCAAAACTTGTGTTTAAGGCCCCTGGAAGCATGAAAATCACTTTAAACGTCTCATTTTATCTTTAAAAGTGATTTTCCACGTACAAATGTGAATTGTAGTTCAAAGAGGCAATATTTGAAAACGGACCATTTTTTAGTTTTTTAGTTTCTGAAGCATGTCGTAAGGGGGGGTGGTTATCTCTTTCGTCAAAAATCGGGCGTTTTTGGTTGAACAATAAAGGCCTCCAAATGTTATTTAATTCACTTCCCGTGGAGGAGAAACACTTTTTAAGGCCTCAGAGTGAGTAAATTGGCCATTTGCATTCACTTTTACCAGTTTCTCAAATCTTGTGTATAAGGCCCCTGGAAGCTTGAAAATCACTTTAAACATCTCATTGTGTCTCTAAAAGTGATTATCCACGTACAATGTTAATTGTAGTTCAAAGATGCAACATTTGAAAATGAACCATTTTTTTAGTTTCAGAAGCATGTCGTAAGGGGGGGTGGTTATCTCTTTCGTCAAAAATCTGGCGTTTTTGCTTGAACAATAAAGGCCTACAAATGTTATTTAATTCACTTCCCGTGGAGGAGAAACACTTTTTAAGGCCGCAGAGTGAGTAAATTGTCCATTTTCATTCACTTTTACCCATTCCTCAAATCTTGTGTTTAAGGCCCCTGGAAGCATGGAAATCACTTTAAACATCTCATTTTATCTTTAAACGTGATTTCCCACGTACAAATGTGAATTGTAGTTCAAAGACGCAACATTTGAAAATGGACCATTTTTTTTCGTTTCTGAATCATGTCGTAAGGGGGGGGTGGTTATCTCTTTCACCAAAAAACAGGCGTTTTTGATTGAACTATAAATGCCTCCAAATGGTATTAAACATCTAATTTTATCTCTAAAAGTGATTTTCCACGTACAAATGTGAATTGTAGTTCAAAGAGGCAACATTTGAAAACGGACCATTTTTTAGTTTTTTAGTTTCTGAAGCATATCGTAAGGGGGGGTGGTTATCTCTTTCGTCAAAAATCGGGCGTTTTTACTTGAACAATAAAGGCCTACAAATGTTATTTAATTCACTTCCCGTGGAGGAGAAACACTTTTTAAGGCCTCAGAATGAGTAAATTGGCCATTTTCATTCACTTGTACCCATTCCTCAAATCTTGTGTTTAAGGCCCCTGGAAGCATGAAAATCACTTTAAACATCTCATTTTCTCAATAAAAGTGATTTTCCACGTACAAATGTGAATTGTAGTTCAAAGAGGCAACATTTGAAAACGGACCATTTTTTTAGTTTCTGAAGCATGTCGTAAGGGGGGGTGGTTATCTCTTGCACCAAAAAACGGGCGTTTTTGGTTGAACAATAAAGGCCTCCAAGTGTTATTTTATTCACTTCCCGTGGAGGAGAAACACTTTTTAAGGCCACAGAGTGAGTAAATGGGCCATTTTCATTCACTTTTACCCATTTCTCAAATCTTGTGTTTAGGGCCCCTGTAAGCTTGAAAATCACTTTAAACATCTCATTTTATCTCTAAAAGTGATTATCCACGTACAATGTTAATTGTAGTTCAAAGACGCAACATTTGAAAATGAACCATTTTTTTAGTTTCAGAAGCATGTCGTAAGGGGGGTGGTTATCTCTTTCATCAAAAATCAGGCGTTTTCGCTTGAACAATAAAGGCCTCCAAATGTTGCTTAATTCACTTCCCGTGGAGGAGAAACACTTTTTAAGGCCTCAGAGTGAGTAAATTGGCCATTTTCCTTCACTTTTACCCATTTCTCAAATCTTGTGTTTAGGGCCCCTGGAAGCTTGAAAATCACTTTAAACATCTAATTTTATCTCTAAAAGTGATTATCCACGTACAAATGTGAATTGCCGTTCAAAGACGCAACATTTGAAAATGGACCATTTTTTTCGTTTCTGAAGCATGTCGTAAGGGGGGGCGGTTATCTCTTTCACCAAAAAACGGGCATTTTTGATTGAACAATAAAGGCCTCCAAATGTTATTTTATTCACTTCCCGTGGAGGAGAATCACTTTTTAAGGCCGCAGAGTGAGTAAATTGGCCATTTTCATTCACATTTACCCATTCCTCAATTCTTGTATTTAGGGCCCCTGGAAGCTTGAAAATCACTTTAAACATCTAATTTTATCTCTAAAAGTGATTTTCCACGTACAAATGTGAATTGTAGTTCAAAGAGGCAACATCTGAAAACGGACCATTTTTTTAGTTTCTAAAGCATGTCGTAAGGGGGGGTGGTTATCTCTTTCGTCAAAAATCGGGCGTTTTTGCTTGAACAATAAAGGCCTACAAATGTTATTTAATTCACTTTCTGGGGTGGAGAAAAACTTTTTAAGGCCTCAGAGTGAATAAATTGGCCATTTTCATTCACATTTACCCATTTCTCAAATCTTGTGTTTAAGGCCCCTGGAAGCATTAAAATCACTTTAAAAATCTAATTTTATCTCTAAAAGTGATTATCCACGTACAAATGTGAATTGCAGTTCAAAGACGCAACATTTGAAAACGGACCATTTTTTTAGTTTCTGAAGCATGTCGTTAGGGGGGGTGGTTATCTCTTTCATCAAAAACTCTGGCGTTTTTGATTGAACAATAAAGGCCTACAAATGGTATTTAATTCACTTTCTGGGGTGGAGAAAAACTTTTTAAGGCCTCAGAGTGAATAAATTGGCCATTTTCATTCACATTTACCCATTCCTCAAATCTTGTATTTAGGGCCCCTGGAAGCTTGAAAATCACTTTAAACATCTAATTTTATCTCTAAAAGTGATAATCCACGTACAAATGTGAATTGTAGTTCAAAGAGGCAACATTTGAAAACGGACCATTTTTTTTGTTTCTGAAGCATGTCGTAAGGGGGGGGTGGTTATCTCTTTCATCAAAAACTCTGGCGTTTTTGATTGAACAATAAAGGCCTACAAATGGTATTTAATTCACTTTCTGGGGTGGAGAAAAACTTTTTAAGGCCTCAGAGTGAATAAATTGGCCATTTTCATTCACATTTACCCATTCCTCAAATCTTGTATTTAGGGCCCCTGGAAGCTTGAAAATCACTTTAAACGTCTCATTTTATCTTTAAAAGTGATTTTCCACGTACAAATGTGAATTGTAGTTCAAAGAGGCAATATTTGAAAACGGACCATTTTTTAGTTTTTTAGTTTCTGAAGCATGTCGTAAGGGGGGGTGGTTATCTCTTTCGTCAAAAATCGGGCGTTTTTGGTTGAACAATAAAGGCCTCCAAATGTTATTTAATTCACTTCCCGTGGAGGAGAAACACTTTTTAAGGCCTCAGAGTGAGTAAATTGGCCATTTGCATTCACTTTTACCAGTTTCTCAAATCTTGTGTATAAGGCCCCTGGAAGCTTGAAAATCACTTTAAACATCTCATTGTGTCTCTAAAAGTGATTATCCACGTACAATGTTAATTGTAGTTCAAAGATGCAACATTTGAAAATGAACCATTTTTTTAGTTTCAGAAGCATGTCGTAAGGGGGGGTGGTTATCTCTTTCGTCAAAAATCGGGCGTTTTTGCTTGAACAATAAAGGCCTACAAATGTTATTTAATTCACTTCCCGTGGAGGAGAAACACTTTTTAAGGCCGCAGAGTGAGTAAATTGTCCATTTTCATTCACTTTTACCCATTCCTCAAATCTTGTGTTTAAGGCCCCTGGAAGCATGGAAATCACTTTAAACATCTCATTTTATCTTTAAACGTGATTTCCCACGTACAAATGTGAATTGTAGTTCAAAGACGCAACATTTGAAAATGGACCATTTTTTTTCGTTTCTGAATCATGTCGTAAGGGGGGGGTGGTTATCTCTTTCACCAAAAAACAGGCGTTTTTGATTGAACTATAAATGCCTCCAAATGGTATTAAACATCTAATTTTATCTCTAAAAGTGATTTTCCACGTACAAATGTGAATTGTAGTTCAAAGAGGCAACATTTGAAAACGGACCATTTTTTAGTTTTTTAGTTTCTGAAGCATATCGTAAGGGGGGGTGGTTATCTCTTTCGTCAAAAATCGGGCGTTTTTACTTGAACAATAAAGGCCTACAAATGTTATTTAATTCACTTCCCGTGGAGGAGAAACACTTTTTAAGGCCTCAGAATGAGTAAATTGGCCATTTTCATTCACTTGTACCCATTCCTCAAATCTTGTGTTTAAGGCCCCTGGAAGCATGAAAATCACTTTAAACATCTCATTTTCTCAATAAAAGTGATTTTCCACGTACAAATGTGAATTGTAGTTCAAAGAGGCAACATTTGAAAACGGACCATTTTTTTAGTTTCTGAAGCATGTCGTAAGGGGGGGTGGTTATCTCTTGCACCAAAAAACGGGCGTTTTTGGTTGAACAATAAAGGCCTCCAAGTGTTATTTTATTCACTTCCCGTGGAGGAGAAACACTTTTTAAGGCCACAGAGTGAGTAAATGGGCCATTTTCATTCACTTTTACCCATTTCTCAAATCTTGTGTTTAGGGCCCCTGTAAGCTTGAAAATCACTTTAAACATCTCATTTTATCTCTAAAAGTGATTATCCACGTACAATGTTAATTGTAGTTCAAAGACGCAACATTTGAAAATGAACCATTTTTTTAGTTTCAGAAGCATGTCGTAAGGGGGGTGGTTATCTCTTTCATCAAAAATCAGGCGTTTTCGCTTGAACAATAAAGGCCTCCAAATGTTGCTTAATTCACTTCCCGTGGAGGAGAAACACTTTTTAAGGCCTCAGAGTGAGTAAATTGGCCATTTTCCTTCACTTTTACCCATTTCTCAAATCTTGTGTTTAGGGCCCCTGGAAGCTTGAAAATCACTTTAAACATCTAATTTTATCTCTAAAAGTGATTATCCACGTACAAATGTGAATTGCCGTTCAAAGACGCAACATTTGAAAATGGACCATTTTTTTCGTTTCTGAAGCATGTCGTAAGGGGGGGCGGTTATCTCTTTCACCAAAAAACGGGCATTTTTGATTGAACAATAAAGGCCTCCAAATGTTATTTTATTCACTTCCCGTGGAGGAGAATCACTTTTTAAGGCCGCAGAGTGAGTAAATTGGCCATTTTCATTCACATTTACCCATTCCTCAATTCTTGTATTTAGGGCCCCTGGAAGCTTGAAAATCACTTTAAACATCTAATTTTATCTCTAAAAGTGATTTTCCACGTACAAATGTGAATTGTAGTTCAAAGAGGCAACATCTGAAAACGGACCATTTTTTTAGTTTCTAAAGCATGTCGTAAGGGGGGGTGGTTATCTCTTTCGTCAAAAATCGGGCGTTTTTGCTTGAACAATAAAGGCCTACAAATGTTATTTAATTCACTTTCTGGGGTGGAGAAAAACTTTTTAAGGCCTCAGAGTGAATAAATTGGCCATTTTCATTCACATTTACCCATTTCTCAAATCTTGTGTTTAAGGCCCCTGGAAGCATTAAAATCACTTTAAAAATCTAATTTTATCTCTAAAAGTGATTATCCACGTACAAATGTGAATTGCAGTTCAAAGACGCAACATTTGAAAACGGACCATTTTTTTAGTTTCTGAAGCATGTCGTTAGGGGGGGTGGTTATCTCTTTCATCAAAAACTCTGGCGTTTTTGATTGAACAATAAAGGCCTACAAATGGTATTTAATTCACTTTCTGGGGTGGAGAAAAACTTTTTAAGGCCTCAGAGTGAATAAATTGGCCATTTTCATTCACATTTACCCATTCCTCAAATCTTGTATTTAGGGCCCCTGGAAGCTTGAAAATCACTTTAAACATCTAATTTTATCTCTAAAAGTGATAATCCACGTACAAATGTGAATTGTAGTTCAAAGAGGCAACATTTGAAAACGGACCATTTTTTTAGTTTCAGAAGCATGTCGTAAGGGGTGTGGTTATCTCTTTCATCAAAAATCAGGCGTTTTCGCTTGAACAATAAAGGCCTCCAAATGTTACTTAATTCACTTCCCGTGGAGGAGAAACACTTTTTAAGGCCTCAGAGTAAGTAAATTGGCCATTTTGATTCACTTTTACCCATTTCTCAAATCTTGTGTTTAGGGCCCCTGGAAGCTTGAAAATCACTTTAAACATCTAATTTTATCTCTAAAAGTGATTATCCACGTACAAATGTGAATTGTCGTTCAAAGACGCAACATTTGAAAATGGACCATTTTTTTCGTTTCTGAAACATGTCGGGGGGTGGTTATCTCTTTCACCAAAAAACAGGCGTTTTTGATTGAACAATAAAGGCCTCCAAATGTTATTTTATTCCCTTCCCGTGGAGGAGAAACACTTTTTAAGGCCGCAGAGTGAGTAAATTGGCCATTTTCATTCACTTTTACCCATTCCTCAAATCTCGTGTTTAAGGCCCCTGGAAGCATGAAAATCACTTTAAACATCTCATTTTATCTTTAAAAGTGATTTTCCACGTACAAATGTGAATTGTAGTTCAAAGAGGCAACATCTGAAAACGGACCATTTTTTTAGTTTCTAAAGCATGTCGTAAGGGGGGGGTGGTTATCTCTTTCGTCAAAAATCGGGCGTTTTTGATTGAACAATAAAGGCCTCCAAATGTTATTTTATTCACTTCCGGTGGAGGAGAAACACTTTTTAAGGCCGCAGAGTGAGTAAATTGGCCATTTTCATTCACTTTTACCCATTCCTCAAATCTTGTGTTTAGGGCCCCTGGAAGCATGAAAATCAATTTAAACATCTCATTTTATCTTTAAAAGTGATTTTCCACGTACAAATGTGAATTGTAGTTCAAAGAGGCAACATTTGAAAACGGACCATTTTTTTAGTTTCTGAAACATGTCGTAAGGGGGGTGGTTATCTCTTTCTTTAAAAACTCTGGCGTTTTTGATTGAACAATAAAGGCCTACAAATGGTATTTAATTCACTTTCTGGGGTGGAGAAAAACTTTTTAAGGCCTCAGAGTGAATAAATTGGCCATTTTCATTCACATTTACCCATTCCTCAAATCTTGTATTTAGGGCCCCTGGAAGCTTGAAAATCACTTTAAACATCTAATTTTATCTCTAAAAGTGATAATCCACGTACAAATGTGAATTGTAGTTTAAAGAGGCAACATTTGAAAAAGGACCATTTTTTTAGTTTCAGAAGCATGTCGTAAGGGGTGTGGTTATCTCTTTCATCAAAAATCAGGCGTTTTCGCTTGAACAATAAAGGCCTCCAAATGTTACTTAATTCACTTCCCGTGGAGGAGAAACACTTTTTAAGGCCTCAGAGTGAGTAAATTGGCCATTTTGATTCACCTTTACCCATTTCTCAAATCTTGTGTTTAGGGCCCCTGGAAGCTTGAAAATCACTTTAAACATCTAATTTTATCTCTAAAAGTGATTATCCACGTACAAATGTGAATTGTCGTTCAAAGACGCAACATTTGAAAATGGACCATTTTTTTCGTTTCTGAAACATGTCGGGGGTGGTTATCTCTTTCACCAAAAAACAGGCGTTTTTGATTGAACAATAATGGCCTCCAAATGTTATTTTATTCACTTCCCGTGGAGGAGAAACACTTTTTAAGGCCGCAGAGTGAGTAAATTGGCCATTTTCATTCACTTTTACCCATTCCTCAAATCTCGTGTTTAAGGCCCCTGGAAGCATGAAAATCACTTTAAACATCTCATTTTATCTTTAAAAGTGATTTTCCACGTACAAATGTGAATTGTAGTTCAAAGAGGCAACATTTGAAAACGGACCATTTTTTAGTTTTTTTAGTTTCGGAAGCATGTCGTAAGGGGGGGTGGTTATCTCTTTCACCAAAAAACAGGCGTTTTTGATTGAACAATAAAGGCCTACAAATGTTATTTAATTCACTTGCTGGGGTGGAGAAAAACTTTTTAAGGCCGCAGAGTGAATAAATTGGCCATTTTCATTCACATTTACCCATTCCTCAAATCTTGTGTTTACAGCCCCTGGAAGCTTGAAAATCACTTTAAACATCTAACTTTATCTCTAAAAGTGATTATCCACGTACAAATGTGAATTGTAGTTCAAAGACGCAACATTTGACAATGGACCATTTTTTTCGTTTCTGAAGCATGTCGTAAGGGGG
This sequence comes from Triturus cristatus, assembly GCF_964204655.1. Taxonomy (NCBI): domain Eukaryota; kingdom Metazoa; phylum Chordata; class Amphibia; order Caudata; family Salamandridae; genus Triturus; species Triturus cristatus. The sequence continues at coordinate 626,713,460 of NC_140592.1, read as the reverse complement.
GTGGTTATCTCGTTCACCAAAAAACGGGCGTTTTTGATTGAACAATAAAGGACTCCAAATGTTATGTTATTCACTTCCCGTGGAGGAGAAACACTTTTTAAGGCCGCAGAGTGAGTAAATTGGCCATTTTCATTCACGTTTACCCATTTCTCAAATCTTGTGTTTAGGGCCCCTGTAAGCTTGAAAATCACTTTAAACATCTCATTTTATCTCTAAAAGTGATTAACCACGTACAATGTTAATTGTAGTTCAAAGACGCAACATTTGAAAATGAACCATTTTTTTAGTTTCAGAAGCATGTCGTAAGGGGGGTGGTTATCTCTTTCATCAAAAATCAGGCGTTTTCGCTTGAACAATAAAGGCCTCCAAATGTTACTTAATTCACTTCCCGTGTAGGAGAAACACTTTTTAAGGCCTCAGAGTGAGTAAATTGGCCATTTTCATTCACTTTTACCCATTCCTCAAATCTTGTGTTTAAGGCCCCTGGAAGCATGAAAATCACTTTAAACATCTCATTTAATCTCTAAAAGTGATTATCCACGTACAAATGTGAATTGTAGTTCAAAGACGCAACATTTGAAAACGGACCATTTTTTTAGTTTCTGAAGCATGTCGTAAGGGGGGGTGGTTATCTCTTGCACCAAAAAACTGGCGTTTTTGGTTGAACATTAAAGGCCTCCAAATGGTATTTAATTCACTTCCCGTGGAGGAGAAACACTTTTTAAGGCCTCAGAGTGAGTAAATTGGCCATTTGCATTCACTTTTACCAGTTTCTCAAATCTTGTGTATAAGGCCCTTTGAAGCTTGAAAATCACTTTAAACATCTCATTGTGTCTCTAAAAGTGATTATCCACGTACAATGTTAATTGTAGTTCAAAGATGCAACATTTGAAAATGAACCATTTTTTTAGTTTCAGAAGCATGTCGTAAGGGGGGTGGTTATCTCTTTCATCAAAAATCAGGCGTTTTCGCTTGAACAATAAAGGCCTCCAAATGTTATTTAATTCACTTCCCGTGGAGGAGAAACACTTTTTAAGGCCGCAGAGTGAGTAAATTGGCCATTTTCATTCACTTTTACACATTTCTCAAAACTTGTGTTTAAGGCCCCTGGAAGCATGAAAATCACTTTACACGTCTCATTTTATCTTTAAAAGTGATTTTCCACGTACAAATGTGAATTGTAGTTCAAAGAGGCAATATTTGAAAACGGACCATATTTTAGTTTTTTAGTTTCTGAAGCATGTCGTAAGGGGGGGTGGTTATCTCTTTCGTCAAAAATCGGGTGTTTTCGCTTGAACAATAAAGGCCTACAAATGTTATTTAATTCACTTCCCGTGGAGGAGAAACACTTTTTAAGGCCTCAGAATGAGTAAATTGGCCATTTTCATACAGTTTTACCCATTCCTCAAATCTTGTGTTTAAGGCCCCTGGAAGCATGAAAATCACTTTAAACATCTCATTTTATCTCTAAAAGTGATTTTCCACGTACAAATGTGAATTGTAGTTCAAAGAGGCAACATTTGAAAACGGACCATTTTTTTAGTTTCTGAAGCATGTCGTAAGGGGGGGTGGTTATCTCTTGCACCAAAAAACGGGCGTTTTTGGTTGAACAATAAAGGCCTCCAAATGTTATTTAATTCACTTCCCGTGGAGGAGAAACACTTTTTAAGGCCTCAGAGTGAGTAAATTGGCCATTTGCATTCACTTTTACCAGTTTCTCAAATCTTGTGTATAAGGCCCCTGGAAGCTTGAAAATCACTTTAAACATCTCATTGTGTCTCTAAAAGTGATTATCCACGTACAATGTTAATTGTAGTTCAAAGATGCAACATTTGAAAATGAACCATTTTTTTAGTTTCAGAAGCATGTCGTAAGGGGGGGTGGTTATCTCTTTCGTCAAAAATCGGGCGTTTTTGCTTGAACAATAAAGGCCTACAAATGTTATTTAATTCACTTCCCGTGGAGGAGAAACACTTTTTAAGGCCGCAGAGTGAGTAAATTGTCCATTTTCATTCACTTTTACCCATTCCTCAAATCTCGTGTTTAAGGCCCCTGGAAGCATGAAAATCACTTTAAACATCTCATTTTATCTTTAAACGTGATTTTCCACGTACAAATGTGAATTGTAGTTCAAAGACGCAACATTTGAAAATGGACCATTTTTTTTCGTTTCTGAATCATGTCGTAAAGGGGGGGTGGTTATCTCTTTCACCAAAAAACAGGCGTTTTTGATTGAACTATAAATGCCTCCAAATGGTATTAAACATCTAATTTTATCTCTAAAAGTGATTTTCCACGTACAAATGTGAATTGTAGTTCAAAGAGGCAACATTTGAAAACGGACCATTTTTTAGTTTTTTAATTTCTGAAGCATATCGTAAGGGGGGGTGGTTATCTCTTTCGTCAAAAATCGGGCGTTTTTACTTGAACAATAAAGGCCTACAAATGTTATTTAATTCACTTCCCGTGGAGGAGAAACACTTTTTAAGGCCTCAGAATGAGTAAATTGGCCATTTTCATTCACTTGTACCCATTCCTCAAATCTTGTGTTTAAGGCCCCTGGAAGCATGAAAATCACTTTAAACATCTCATTTTATCTATAAAAGTGATTTTCCACGTACAAATGTGAATTGTAGTTCAAAGAGGCAACATTTGAAAACGGACCATTTTTTTAGTTTCTGAAGCATGTCGTAAGGGGGGGTGGTTATCTCTTGCACCAAAAAACAGGCGTTTTTGGTTGAACAATAAAGGCCTCCAAATGTTATTTTATTCACTTCCCGTGGAGGAGAAACACTTTTTAAGGCCACAGAGTGAGTAAATGGGCCATTTTCATTCACTTTTACTCATTTCTCAAATCTTGTGTTTAGGGCCCCTGTAAGCTTGAAAATCACTTTAAACATCTCATTTTATCTCTAAAAGTGATTATCCACGTACAATGTTAATTGTAGTTCAAAGACGCAACATTTGAAAATGAACCATTTTTTAAGTTTCAGAAGCATGTTGTAAGGGGGGGTGGTTATCTCTTTCATCAAAAATCGGGCGTTTTTGATTGAACAATAAAGGCCTCCAAATGTTATTTTATTCACTTCCGGTGGAGGAGAAACACTTTTTAAGGCCGCAGAGTGAGTAAATTGGCCATTTTCATTCACTTTTACCCATTCCTCAAATCTTGTGTTTAGGGCCCCTGGAAGCATGAAAATCACTTTAAACATCTCATTTTATCTTTAAAAGTGATTTTCCACGTACAAATGTGAATTGTAGTTCAAAGAGGCAACATTTGAAAACGGACCATTTTTTTAGTTTCTGAAACATGTCGTAAGGGGGGTAGTTATCTCTTTCACCAAAAAACGGGCGTTTTTGGTTGAACAATAAAGGCCTCCAAATGTTATTTAATTCACTTCCCGTGGAGGAGAAACACTTTTTAAGGCCTCAGAGTGAGTAAATTGGCCATTTGCATTCACTTTTACCAGTTTCTCAAATCTTGTGTATAAGGCCCCTGGAAGCTTGAAAATCACTTTAAACATCTCATTTTATCTCTAAAAGTGATTATCCACGTACAATGTTAATTGTAGTTCAAAGACGCAACATTTGAAAATGAACCATTTTTTTAGTTTCAGAAGCATGTCATAAGGGGGGTGGTTATCTCTTTCATCAAAAATCTGGCGTTTTCGCTTGAACAATAAAGGCCTCCAAATGTTACTTAATTCACTTCCCGTGGAGGAGAAACACTTTTTAAGGCCTCAGAGTGAGTAAATTGGCCATTTTCCTTCACTTTTACCCATTTCTCAAATCTTGTGTTTAGGGCCCCTGGAAGCTTGAAAATCACTTTAAACATCTAATTTTATCTCTAAAAGTGATTATCCACGTACAAATGTGAATTGTCGTTCAAAGATGCAACATTTGAAAATGGACCATTTTTTTCGTTTCTGAAGCATGTCGTAAGGGGGGGGGCGGTTATCGCTTTCACCAAAAAACGGGCATTTTTGATTGAACAATAAAGGCCTCCAAATGTTATCTTATTCACTTCCCGTGGAGGAGAATCACTTTTTAAGGCCGCAGAGTGAGTACATTGGCCATTTTCATTCACATTTACCCATTCCTCAATTCTTGTATTTAGGGCCCCTGGAAGCTTGAAAATCACTTTAAACATCTAATTTTAGCTCTAAAAGTGATTTTCAACGTACAAATGTGAATTGAAGTTCAAAGAGGCAACATCTGAAAACGGACCATTTTTTTAGTTTCTAAAGCATGTCGTAAGGGGGGGGTGGTTATCTCTTTCGTCAAAAATCGGGCGTTTTTGCTTGAACAATAAAGGCCTACAAATGTTATTTAATTCACTTTCTGGGGTGGAGAAAAACTTTTTAAGGCCTCAGAGTGAATAAATTGGCCATTTTCATTCACATTTACCCATTTCTCAAATCTTGTGTTTAAGGGCCCTGGAAGCATTAAAATCACTTTAAAAATCTAATTTTATCTCTAAAAGTGATTATCCACGTACAAATGTGAATTGCAGTTCAAAGACGCAACATTTGAAAACGGACCATTTTTTTAGTTTCTGAAGCATGTCGTTAGGGGGGGTGGTTATCTCTTTCATCAAAAATCGGGCGTTTTTGATTGAACAATAAAGGCCTCCAAATGTTATTTTATTCACTTCCGGTGGAGGAGAAACACTTTTTAAGGCCGCAGAGTGAGTAAATTGGCCATTTTCATTCACTTTTACCCATTCCTCAAATCTTGTGTTTAGGGCCCCTGGAAGCATGAAAATCACTTCAAACATCTCATTTTATCTTTAAAAGTGATTTTCCACGTACAAATGTGAATTGTAGTTCAAAGAGGCAACATTTGAAAACGGACCATTTTTTTAGTTTCTGAAACATGTCGTAAGGGGGGGTGGTTATCTCTTTCATCAAAAACTCGGGCGTTTTTGATTGAACAATAAAGGCCTACAAATGGTATTTAATTCACTTTCTGGGGTGGAGAAAAACTTTTTAAGGCCTCAGAGTGAATAAATTGGCCATTTTCATTCACATTTACCCATTCCTCAAATCTTGTATTTAGGGCCCCTGGAAGCTTGAAAATCACTTTAAACATCTAATTTTATCTCTAAAAGTGATAATCCACGTACAAATGTGAATTGTAGTTCAAAGAGGCAACATTTGAAAACGGACCATTTTTTTAGTTTCAGAAGCATGTCGTAAGGGGTGTGGTTATCTCTTTCATCAAAAATCAGGCGTTTTCGCTTGAACAATAAAGGCCTCCAAATGTTACTTAATTCACTTCCCGTGGAGGAGAAACACTTTTTAAGGCCTCAGAGTGAGTAAATTGGCCATTTTCATTCACTTTTACCCATTTCTCAAATCTTGTGTTTAGGGCCCCTGGAAGCTTGAAAATCACTTTAAACATCTAATTTTATCTCTAAAAGTGATTATCCACGTACAAATGTGAATTGTCGTTCAAAGACGCAACATTTGAAAATGGACCATTTTTTTCGTTTCTGAAACATGTCGGGGGGGTGGTTATCTCTTTCACCAAAAAACAGGCGTTTTTGATTGAACAATAAAGGCCTCCAAATGTTATTTTATTCACTTCCCGTGGAGGAGAAACACTTTTTAAGGCCGCAGAGTGAGTAAATTGGCCATTTTCATTCACTTTTACCCATTCCTCAAATCTCGTGTTTAAGGCCCCTGGAAGCATGAAAATCACTTTAAACATCTCATTTTATCTTTAAAAGTGATTTTCCACGTACAAATGTGAATTGTAGTTCAAAGAGGCAACATTTGAAAACGGACGATTTTTTAGTTTTTTTAGTTTTTGAAGCATGTCGTAAGGGGGGGTGGTTATCTCTTTCGTCAAAAATCGGGCGTTTTCGCTTGAACAAGAAAGGCCTACAAATGTTATTTAATTCACTTCTTGTGGAGGAGAAACACTTTTTAAGGCCTCAGAATGAGTAAATTGGCCATTTTCATTCCCTTTTACCCATTCCTCAAATCTTGTGTTTAAGGCCCCTGGAAGCATGAAAATCACTTTAAACATCTCATTTTATCTCTAAAAGTGATTATCCACGTACAAATGTGAATTGTAGTTCAAAGACGCAACATTTGAAAATGGACCATTTTTTTCATTTCTGAAGCATGTCGTAAGGGGGGTGGTTATCTCTTTCACCAAAAAACGGGCGTTTTTGATTGAACAATAAAGGCCTCCAAATGTTATGTTATTCACTTCCCGTGGAGGAGAAACACTTTTTAAGGCCGCAGAGTGAGTAAATTGGCCCTTTTCATTCACGTTTACCCATTTCTCAAATCTTGTGTTTAGGGCCCCTGTAAGCTTGAAAATCACTTTAAACATCTCATTTTATCTCTAAAAGTGATTATCCACGTACAATGTTAATTGTAGTTCAAGGACGCAACATTTGAAAATGAACCATTTTTTTAGTTTCAGAAGCATGTCGTAAGGGGGGTGGTTATCTCTTTCATCAAAAATCAGGCGTTTTCGCTTGAACAATAAAGGCCTCCAAATGTTACTTACTTCACTTCCCGTGTAGGAGAAACACTTTTTAAGGCCTCAGAGTGAGTAAATTGGCCATTTTCATTCACTTTTACCCATTCCTCAAATCTTGTGTTTAAGGCCCCTGGAAGCATGAAAATCACTTTAAACATCTCATTTTATCTCTAAAAGTGATTATCCACGTACAAATGTGAATTGTAGTTCAAAGACGCAACATTTGAAAATGGACCATTTTTTTCGTTTCTGAAGCATGTCGTAAGGGGGGTGGTTATCTCTTTCACCAAAAAACGGGCGTTTTTGATTGAACAATAAAGGCCTCCAAATGTTATGTTATTCACTTCCCGTGGAGGAGAAACACTTTTTAAGGCCGCAGAGTGAGAAAACTGGCCATTTTCATTCACGTTTACCCATTTCTCAAATCTTGTGTTTAGGGCCCCTGTAAGCTTGAAAATCACTTTAAACATCTCATTTTATCTCTAAAAGTGATAATCCACGTACAAATGTGAATTGTAGTTCAAAGAGGCAACATTTGAAAACGGACCATTTTTTTAGTTTCAGAAGCATGTCGTAAGGGGTGTGGTTATCTCTTTCATCAAAAATCAGGCGTTTTCGCTTGAACAATAAAGGCCTCCAAATGTTACTTAATTCACTTCCCGTGGAGGAGAAACACTTTTTAAGGCCTCAGAGTGAGTAAATTGGCCATTTTCATTCACTTTTACCAATTTCTCAAATCTTGTGTTTAGGGCCCCTGGAAGCTTGAAAATCACTTTAAACATCTAATTTTATCTCTAAAAGTGATTATCCACATACAAATGTGAATTGTCGTTCAAAGACGCAACATTTGAAAATGGACCATTTTTTTCGTTTCTGAAACATGTCGGGGGTGGTTATCTCTTTCACCAAAAAACAGGCGTTTTTGATTGAACAATAAAGGCCTCCAAATGTTATTTTATTCACTTCCCGTGGAGGAGAAACACTTTTTAAGGCCGCAGAGTGAGTAAATTGGCCATTTTCATTCACTTTTACCCATTCCTCAAATCTCGTGTTTAAGGCCCCTGGAAGCATGAAAATCACTTTAAACAGCTCATTTTATCTTTAAAAGTGATTTTCCACGTACAAATGTGAATTGTAGTTCAAAGAGGCAACATTTGAAAACGGACCATTTTTTAGTTTTTTTAGTTTTTGAAGCATGTCGTAAGGGGGGGTGGTTATCTCTTTCGTCAAAAATCGGGCGTTTTCGCTTGAACAATAAAGGCCTACAAATGTTATTTAATTCTCTTCTTGTGGAGGAGAAACACTTTTTAAGGCCTCAGAATGAGTAAATTGGCCATTTTCATTCCCTTTTACCCATTCCTCAAATCTTGTGTTTAAGGCCCCTGGAAGCATGAAAATCACTTTAAACATCTCATTTTATCTCTAAAAGTGATTATCCACGTACAAATGTGAATTGTAGTTCAAAGACGCAACATTTGAAAATGGACCATTTTTTTCATTTCTGAAGCATGTCGTAAGGGGGGTGGTTATCTCTTTCACCAAAAAACGTGCGTTTTTGATTGAACAATAAAGGCCTCCAAATGTTATGTTATTCACTTCCCGTGGAGGAGAAACACTTTTTAAGGCCGCAGAGTGAGTAAATTGGCCATTTTCATTCACGTTTACCCATTTCTCAAATCTTGTGTTTAGGGCCCCTGTAAGCTTGAAAATCACTTTAAACATCTCATTTTATCTCTAAAAGTGATTATCCACGTACAATGTTAATTGTAGTTCAAAGACGCAACATTTGAAAATGAACCATTTTTTTAGTTTCAGAAGCATGTCGTAAGGGGGGTGGTTATCTCTTTCATCAAAAATCAGGCGTTTTCGCTTGAACAATAAAGGCCTCCAAATGTTACATAATTCACTTCCCGTGTAGGAGAAACACTTTTTAAGGCCTCAGAGTGAGTAAATTGGCCATTTTCATTCACTTTTACCCATTCGTCAAATCTAGTGTTTAAGGCCCCTGGAAGCATGAAAATCACTTTAAACATCTCATTTTATCTCTAAAAGTGATTATCCACGTACAAATGTGAATTGTAGTTCAAAGACGCAACATTTGAAAATGGACCATTTTTTTCGTTTCTGAAGCATGTCGTAAGGGGGGTGGTTATCTCTTTCACCAAAAAACGGGCGTTTTTGATTGAACAATAAAGGCCTCCAAATGTTATGTTATTCACTTCCTGTGGAGGAGAAACACTTTTTAAGGCCGCAGAGTGAGTAAATTGGCCATTTTCATTCACGTTTACCCATTTCTCAAATCTTGTGTTTAGGGCCCCTGTAAGCTTGAAAATCACTTTAAACATCTCATTTTATCTCTAAAAGTGATTATCCACGTACAATGTTAATTGTAGTTCAAAGACGCAACATTTGAAAATGAACCATTTTTTTAGTTTCAGAAGCATGTCGTAAGGGGGGTGGTTATCTCTTTCATCAAAAATCAGGCGTTTTCGCTTGAACAATAAAGGCCTCCAAATGTTACTTAATTCACTTCCCGTGTAGGAGAAACACTTTTTAAGGCCTCAGAGTGAGTAAATTGGCCATTTTCATTCACTTTTACCCATTCCTCAAATCTCGTGTTTAAGGCCCCTGGAAGCATGAAAATCACTTTAAACATCTCATTTTATCTCTAAAAGTGATTATCCACGTACAATGTTAATTGTAGTTCAAAGACGCAACATTTGAAAATGAACCATTTTTTTAGTTTCAGAAGCATGTCGTAAGGGGGGTGGTTATCTCTTTCATCAAAAATCAGGCGTTTTCGCTTGAACAATAAAGGCCTCCAAATGTTATTTAATTCACTTCCCGTGGAGGAGAAACACTTTTTAAGGCCGCAGAGTGAGTAAATTGGCCATTTTCATTCACTTTTACACATTTCTCAAAACTTGTGTTTAAGGCCCCTGGAAGCATGAAAATCACTTTAAACATCTCATTTTATCTCTAAAAGTGATTTTCCACGTACAAATGTGAATTGTAGTTCAAAGATGCAACATTTGAAAATGAACCATTTTTTTAGTTTCAGAAGCATGTCGTATGGGGGGGTGGTTATCTCTTTCGTCAAAAATCGGGCGTTTTTGCTTGAACAATAAAGGCCTACAAATGTTATTTAATTCACTTCCCGTGGAGGAGAAACACTTTTTAAGGCCGCAGAGTGAGTAAATTGTCCATTTTCATTCACTTTTACCCATTCCTCAAATCTCGTGTTTAAGGCCCCTGGAAGCATGAAAATCACTTTAAACATCTCATTTTTTCTTTAAACGTGATTTTCCTCGTACAAATGTGAATTGTAGTTCAAAGACGCAACATTTGAAAATGGACCATTTTTTTTCGTTTCTGAATCATGTTGTAAGGGGGGGTGGTTATCTCTTTCACCAAAAAACAGGCGTTTTTGATTGAACTATAAATGCCTCCAAATGGTATTAAACATCTAATTTTATCTCTAAAAGTGATTTTCCACGTACAAATGTGAATTGTAGTTCAAAGAGGCAACATTTGAAAACGGACAATTTTTTAGTTTTTTAGTTTCTGAAGCATATCGTAAGGGGGGGTGGTTATCTCTTTCGTCAAAAATCGGGCGTTTTTACTTGAACAATAAAGGCCTACAAATGTTATTTAATTCACTTCCCGTGGAGGAAAAACACTTTTTAAGGCCTCAGAATGAGTAAATTGGCCATTTTCATTCACTTGTACCCATTCCTCAAATCTTGTGTTTAAGGCCCCTGGAAGCATGAAAATCACTTTAAACATCTCATTTTATCTCTAAAAGTGATTATCCACGTACAAATGTGAATTGTAGTTCAAAGACACAACATTTGAAAATGGACCATTTTTTTCATTTCTGAAGCATGTCGTAAGGGGGGTGGTTATCTCTTTCACCAAAAAACGGGCATTTTTGATTGAACAATAAAGGCCTCCAAATGTTATGTTATTCACTTCCCGTGGAGGAGAAACACTTTTTAAGGCCGCAGAGTGAGTAAATTGGCCATTTTCATTCACGTTTACCCATTTCTCAAATCTTGTGTTTAGGGCCCCTGTAAGCTTGAAAATCACTTTAAACATCTCATTTTATCTCTAAAAGTGATTATCCACGTACAATGTTAATTGTAGTTCAAAGACGCAACATTTGAAAATGAACCATTTTTTTAGTTTCAGAAGCATGTCGTAAGGGGGGTGGTTATCTCTTTCATCAAAAATCAGGCGTTTTCGCTTGAACAATAAAGGCCTCCAAATGTTACTTAATTCACTTCCCGTGTAGGAGAAACACTTTTTAAGGCCTCAGAGTGAGTAAATTGGCCATTTTCATTCACTTTTACCCATTCCTCAAATCTAGTGTTTAAGGCCCCTGGAAGCATGAAAATCACTTTAAACATCTCATTTTATCTCTAAAAGTGATTATCCACGTACAAATGTGAATTGTAGTTCAAAGACGCAACATTTGAAAATGGACCATTTTTTTCGTTTCTGAAGCATGTCGTAAGGGGGGTGGTTATCTCTTTCACCAAAAAACGGGCGTTTTTGATTGAACAATAAAGGCCTCCAAATGTTATGTTATTCACTTCCCGTGGAGGAGAAACACTTTTTAAGGCCGCAGAGTGAGTAAATTGGCCATTTTCATTCACGTTTACCCATTTCTCAAATCTTGTGTTTAGGGCCCCTGTAAGCTTGAAAATCACTTTAAACATCTCATTTTATCTCTAAAAGTGATTATCCACGTACAATGTTAATTGTAGTTCAAAGACGCAACATTTGAAAATGAACCATTTTTTTAGTTTCAGAAGCATGTCGTAAGGGGGGTGGTTATCTCTTTCATCAAAAATCAGGCGTTTTCGCTTGAACAATAAAGGCCTCCAAATGTTACTTAATTCACTTCCCGTGTAGGAGAAACACTTTTTAAGGCCTCAGAGTGAGTAAATTGGCCATTTTCATTCACTTTTACCCATTCCTCAAATCTTGTGTTTAAGGCCCCTGGAAGCATGAAAATCACTGTAAACATCTCATTTTATCTCTAAAAGTGATTTTCCACGTACAAATGTGAATTGTAGTTCAAAGAGGCAACATTTGAAAACGGACCATTTTTTTAGTTTCTGAAGCATGTTGTAAGGGGGGTGGTTATCTCTTGCACCAAAAAACTGGCGTTTTTGGTTGAACAATAAAGGCCTCCAAATGTTATTTAATTCACTTCCCGTGGAGGAGAAACACTTTTTAAGGCCTCAGAGTGAGTAAATTGGCCATTTGCATTCACTTTTACCAGTTTCTCAAATCTTGTGTATAAGGCCCCTTGAAGCTTGAAAATCACTTTAAACATCTCATTGTGTCTCTAAAAGTGATTATCCACGTACAATGTTAATTGTAGTTCAAAGATGCAACATTTGAAAATGAACCATTTTTTTAGTTTCAGAAGCATGTCGTAAGGGGGGGTGGTTATCTCTTTCATCAAAAATCAGGCGTTTTCATCAAAAATCAGGCGTTTTCGCTTGAACAATAAAGGCCTCCAAATGTTATTTAATTCACTTCCCGTGGAGGAGAAACACTTTTTAAGGCCGCAGAGTGAGTAAATTGGCCATTTTCATTCACTTTTACACATTTCTCAAAACTTGTGTTTAAGGCCCCTGGAAGCATGAAAATCACTTTAAACATCTCATTTTATCTCTAAAAGTGATTTTCCACGTACAAATGTGAATTGTAGTTCAAAGATGCAACATTTGAAAATGAACCATTTTTTTAGTTTCAGAAGCATGTCGTAAGGGGGGGTGGTTATCTCTTTCGTCAAAAATCGGGCGTTTTTGCTTGAACAATAAAGGCCTACAAATGTTATTTAATC